>NC_056728.1:1705359409-1705399409 GCF_019279795.1 Protopterus annectens | reverse complement strand
CACGTTGGAGTAATGACAGGTTTGAGTTTTTGTCTTGATACCCTTCAGAAACTCCAAGCTAACACTAATTCTGTTTTCTAGCATCTTTCCAAATTTATAAGAACAATATTTCAAATATGCCCCAATTTGTGGTCCTTTATCCCTCATCATCTCAGGCTTGTTTCAGTTACATTTAACAACTTAAATTAAATCTTTGTTTTTTAGAATGATCATTCACTAATGACCGTTCTAAAAAAAGCAAAGATTTAACATTAAAAGCAGTTGCATAATGCAATTCTAAACAGTGCCTAATCTAACAGCAATCGTGCAATTCTATCATCATAGCTCTCAACTGTCCAGATTTTTGCCTTGCATTTTTGGTCTGTTCCTCGTAAAACTTGTGCTTTTCTGGCACATCGGTGAGGACTGATTTCACTAAATAATGAAAGGCATTTAAGTTTCAGACTTGATATAATTCAGGAATGCATGTTAACACAAAATGTGTTGTTCTAGCAACTTTTGAAGTTTATGCGATCGATATTTATAGTTTGTCCTTATTTTTGAGCCTTAACACCCCATTATTTCAGGCTTTGTCCAGATTTCTTGTGCAAATTAGTTCAAAGGTAAGCTGCCTATATTTCTACGAGCCAGTTTTGACATCTTACCTTTTTCCGAACGATTGTTCATTGTGGTTCCTTTCTGTAGGAACCACAACGAACGATCGTTCTAAAAACAAAAGTTTTAATGCAAGGACAAAGTGTTAAGCACTAATAAAGTTCAGCTCTGTCAGCTTATAAGTGATTAAAAGCTACTCCTTACGTTAGAACTCTGCTGTTTTGAATGATCTTTCATTCTGGTTCTTACAGAAAGGAACTGCAATGAATAATAGTTTAAAAAGCTTCAGGTTAAAAAAAAAAGCAATGTATATGTACATGTAGAATATGAAATCATGAATTCAGGCAAAATACAGAGCTTTGATTATTGGGTTTATATGTTGAGAACAACACCGCAAGTTTAGGTGTATGACATGACTGTGTTTTGAAAAATTGGAGTGGAGTGGAGTGTCTGATTCATAATGATTGGTGTGTTCGACTTAGATGTCTTGGATTAGAACTTGCTGATTAAACTGGTGAGGTCTACAAAAAATGATGAGCTATTTCATGAAAATCTGGCACGGAAACTCTTATGTCTATGAAATATCACAACACTTCCTTCTCATATAAAACTTGCACCTGATTTTTTCAACTTCACAGCTGAAGAAGTCTTCTGATTGTGCTGCTCTGCTTTGTTTCTTTTATTTTAGATGTTGTGTAAACTTTGCCTCTGGCATTGTATTATCTTATGGTTTCCTCCCATGATGGGCCTGAAATAGACCCAAATGGATCAGTGTCTTACCCTGATTTACAAATTTAAATATAGGAAGAAAGATATATATAATTAATCACACAATTCGGACCACTGCACACTGAAGCCAAGGTAGACAGGTGAACCTTTAATCCAAGACTAAACGCTTTCACCATACAAACATGGCATCTTCAGAGTCAATACTTACAACATTTTAAAAACCTTATAAATAGCAAAATAATTAAACAATTATACAATAATTCAATTAACCAATAAAATGAAACCATTATGGCAAACCAATGAGTCAAAAAAATAATAAAACACCACATCAATGCTTAAAACACATGTATTATGATAACAAAATCTCTACTCGCAAAAATATATTTGATCAAACAATATATGATTTTTGCTTTAATACAGGCTTAAGAGAAATAAAATCATTCAATCCTGGCTGTCTGGTTGCATTAAGTCTCAATTGCCACTCAGCCTCAAGAATAGCAACCCTATTGCTGACATCTCCTCCCTGGTCAGTATATACACGATCAATAATAAAAAATAAAAACTTTTTATATAGAAACTTTTTATAAGAAAGATATATATGTCTACAACTTTATCACAGATTTAAGTCTGCTTGACTGACCAAGGTTTTCCACTTTACTGTTTAATGGATAAGATGCATTCCTCACTTTGCTAATAGTCTGCTTCCCCAACTCATCTTTAAAATCACTTGTATCCATCAGTCTTGTGAACATCCTCATCTATCTGATTGTCACAGGCTGTTTCTTGCATCACTCATATGACCTCTTTGTGAAAAAAAAATACTTTGCACAATACCCAAGAGATGGGAAGGGATCATTGTTTGACTGGCTGTGAGAGGAAACAACCAGGACACTCATCATAATGTGCTTGATGGACTTTTTGGTACAGTATTAAATGTTGTGGCCAGATCAAATATAATGTTGTCATGTATGTCATCATGTTCCACTACAGACCACTAGAAACCTCATGTGCATGCATTGGCCAGTTTTGGAGACTGTACCTAAGATGTGTAACAAATGTTGAGAAGACTATCAGGAAATGGGGAAATTGATTGCAATATTGAAGTTAGGACCTTGGATATGTCAGCTATGAGCCTGCACATACTGTCAGACAAGACAATGGTAGGCACATAATGCGAACACATAGAATCTCAAACTGAAGAAGATGTGGTAGTTCTCAGAGTGATGGATTGGAGGAAGGGTGGGGTGTAGTAGAGGACATGAGTGGTAAGAGCTAGTACTCTATTTCAGGCTGAGAATGATGAAGTGTTATTTTATGGACATGCTGAGGAGGCCTTGAAACTAGTACCTATAATGGATGGTAGACTTTGATTGATCAGACTGGATAAATAAAGGCTTGAAGACGGTGGAAGAGGTGTGGTTGATCTTTGGTAAGCATTATTGATGGCGACTGTATATTAAAAATGCAACTTTCAGGTATACTAAATGCACTACCTTTCTATGTTAGTTTTTTCATAAGTATAATGTTACTTATTTTTGTATTTTTGAGAGGAACATCTCACTGTGCTAAAGCTTTTCTCAGGGGAGACAACTAAGAGAACAGTGTAGAAAATCCCATGATTTTTTCAGCAGGGAATTCCATGTACAACAAAGCATAGAGGAGGGAGGAGAATATACAACTCATTCTGAAGGCATATAGCTGAAAGCAGAAGATGGAATAATCATTATGATGCAACAAGAGGTTGACAAAATCAAATATTCTGGTGGGGGTTTCATGACAATGCCATATGGGGTGAAAGACCTGAAAAGATGTGGTAGCAGAAATACCATGTTTTAATTAATAATGAGTACTGCTGCAATATCAAAAACTGAAGGGAGCATCTAAAACACGAAGCACTGTTCATTTTCTTTCTTTCTTTCTTTTTCCTGAATTGGTTCAGTCTGAATTAAATCCTAAATTTAATATGCAAAACCGAACTTGAATCATGGGTACTTCTTTGGTACTTTATTTTTTTTTCCTTTGTTTGCACTTTGCTTCATTAACCATTTTTTTTTTTTTTTTTAGTTTTGAGTGAAATCCTAACCAATGGTAAATATAGACAGGTTAAAGACACCCACAAGGTCTTCTTCAGCTTTGTCCACATCCTTAAAGGTAATATACAATAGTGTGCTGAATTAATTGTAAACAGAACCAGTTATATGGAGTCAAAGGATATAGAAAATCTGCTGGCTGATAAAGTTAGCTCTAGTTTAGCTCTGCCCTCCTGACACCTTTCAAGAAATACCTGTGACCATAATTCCCACAGCTATCACTAGTGAACACGTCCTCAATGCTCTTTCCAAGGTAAAAAAAAAAAATAAATCACCTGTAGGTCCTGATAATATCCCAGCATGCCTTATGAATAACATAAGATGTGAACTATTGAGTCATCTAAGATCGCCGCTCAGTCTTAGCCTCCAAACTGGATGCATGTCTGTTGAATGGAGGACTGCAACAGTTATTTCTCTGCACAAGGGCTGGCCATTTACTAACCTAGGAAATTACTAACCCAAACGTCTGACTAGTCTCATGTATTAATCCATGGAAAGAATTATCATGGATTATTATAAATAAAGGCATAGCAAGCCTTCGGATCTGTGATCCAATGCAGTTTAGTATCATCAAGGGCAGATCATGCTTGCTCAACCTGGTAGACGTTTTCAGGAAAGTCACCAAAGATATGGATTAGAGCAAAACAATACATATTGTCTAATATGACTTAGCCAAAGCATTCAACACTATTCCCCCTTCAGGTATTGACAACAAACTCATGAAACTAAGAGTAAACCACTATGTCACCCAGAGAATAGCCAACCAGCTCACAAATAGAACACAGGAAGTCATGATAGGAGACTCTGTTTTCAGAAAAAGACCTGTCACCAGCTGAGTCCCTGAAAGCTTGGTGCTGAGGCTACTCCTTTTTGATATCTACTTTTCAGATGTCAAATCAAACATTAAAAACCTTTAATTAACCAATATTCAGATGACTGCAAGTTTGGTGCAATTATGGAATCCCCCAAGGAAACTAACTAATAACCTCCAAGAGAGCTTGTCTGACACTAATAACTGGTGCCCAAGCCATGATCTAAAACTAAATGCCAAAAATGCATAATAGTAGTATCCTTTGGAAAGTTATCCACCCCTGGGAATTACCTCATAGACAATACAGTGCTAAGAGTAGCCGCAGTTTTTAGGAGCTTAGGAACATGTGTGGACAGTCACTTGGTCTTTGACCTTCATGTGTCTACTGTTGTAAGGAAATCATTCTATATTGTGCAACATATATTCAACGGTATGCCCTCCAAGTCCAAAGATGCCATGGTCTCACTGTACTCAGCCCTCACTAGACCAATCAATGAGTACATTGCCTCCTTCTGTATGTACCTTGCCAGGTATATGCCATAAGTTCAATGCCCACAGAGGTTTCTCACAAAAAAGAATACAAGGTGTAAACCACATGGAATTTGTAGACCACCTCAAAGACTTATCTTTTTCTCCAGGTACTCAAGTTTCCTCCCACATTCCAAAGACATGCGTTTGGAGCATTTCTTCCCAGGCCTCCTCTGAAAATAGGCTCCATCCTAGTAGGACTTTCCCAGTCAACAAATGTTAAATAAATAAATAAAATTAATTCTCAGCCTCCTACAGGTGATCTGGGACTTATTTACAAGGCATCATATGATCTTGTATTGATGGACTTGGTGCACATCCTCAAATCTAAGAATATTAGAAATATCTTATCAAGGGACCTAAACCTTATTTGCAATGCAAATAGAACATGTTGGAGGTACAAGTATGTATCTCAGAGTCTACCCTTACTCTGGAACAGGCTTCTCATCCACGTGAAGCAGACTTTGCCCCTGACCCTAGCAAATGCAACCTGGACCAATGGATGACTAATTTCCAATTCACCCCTGAACTGTCACCAATGCTGTATTAGACAGAGGCAGTGTACAAATGTTCTGCTACGTAAACACAACTATATGCCCCTAGGTAATTTATCTGGTCATTTGCAAATGGGAAAACAAGCCTAGGCTTAAAATTGCATATGAACCTATGAACTTAAGAAATGGTTAGTGTTATCCAGTAAGTGGTGAGTGAGCTTCTGAATGAGTCAGTGGAAAATGAACAGTGCAAGCCGACACTGGACATTGGGTATACTAGTGGAAATGGTGTGCCATGACAAAACAAAGTAAACACTACTGGTAGCTGAATCATGCAGGCAGTAGTACAGGGGGGGGGGCTAGGAACTGGTCATATATATGTTATGTTCTCTCATAAGCTATAAAAAGTCATGTAACAATTTTGAAGAAGGGCAAGTCATCTGAAATCAGTGTGTTTGCTTCTTTTGGTTGTTTACTGTTGGCTGTCGTTTCTTTCTCTAGGCCTTTTTTCCCTTACCTATCTGGCTATAATTTATATTTTCTAAGCCCATTTTTAGTAAGAGGGCTTCCTTTTAGTTTTACCTACAGGCTTGTTTAAGTTAGAAAGCTCTGTAAACTTCAGGTACTTTCCCTTAACTTGCCCGGCAAGCTCGTTTAAGTTAGAGGGCTGCCGTTGGCCCGTTTAATTCAGAGGGGCTTTTTGTTCCCTTCCTATATTTTCCTTTATCTTAGGCAGACTATTTAGTTTAGAGAACTACTTTTCCCTGCCAAAATTGGAGTGCTTAGTTTATTCTTGTTGTGTTCGTTAAAAAAAAAAAAAAAAAAAAATATATATATATATACATTTTTCCCCCCTCTGGTAGTAATTAGTTATTATAGTTGTTGTTATTGATAGCCATAATATCTAAAGAACCTAAGGAAACTAAACCCTCTGGGTTTAAGAAATGTGAAAAGTGTAGTCAAAAAATGTCATTGACTGATGGTCACACTGTTTGTGTATACTGCCTTGGAGCAGTCCATTTACAGGAATCATGTGCTATATGCCATTTATTCAGCCATAGAGTTTTGCTTGAGAGAGAAAAAAATCAGTTGATTTTGAGAGGTTTGCTGAAGACCCTCTTCACAGTGGCAATTAAAGAAGGTCAGGGTACTTCATAATTGTCAAAATCCCCACCTTCCATATCCGAAAGTCAGGAGAAAGGTCATCCTCATCCAGTGTTCATTCGGAGCCATCAAAAAGATTGTCTAAAGTATTATCTTTGGACCCAAAAACTGTTGGGTCCAAACTACCTACTACCTCGGCTCCTTCTGTGGTTTAGGTGCCAGTGGAGTTTCACCTACGGAGCCAGTCCCCAGAATTGTAGCCGGTCTCTCCTACTTTGAGATCCCCTTTGCTTCAGTCTGCTAGATCTCCTACTTCCTCCTCTCTATCCTCCAGGAGCCTCTCTGATGATGATGTGGATTGTGTGGTGCAGAGGCCATTAAGGACACCACCACTGGCAAAACTGTTGTCGGCTCCAACCCAGAAGGATTCGGAACCAAGCAAGACTACCCCTTCACCATCGACTCCTCCTCCAATACAATCTAGGACCTCAGAGCCGGAGTATCTGGAACTGATTGTAGTGGAACCATTGGACCCGAGACCTGCAGCAGGACCTTCAGGCCTGACTACCTCTCCGTCATCCTCAGTTCCATCCAAACAAGTCTAGGAGCCAATGCTCTCCATTCAGTTCTGGGGAGGATAGTTGGATCAGACAATTGTCAGGTCCGAACTTGCCTCTTGGGGCTTTGACGTGGGTGAGCTCGGCTCCTACATCAGTCTTGGAGCCAACCCCCTTGGTTCCTGGGATGCCTTCTGGCTCTTCAGAACCAGAGGTTTCCTTGGATCAGGGGCAAGGGGGCTTTCGAGGTGATAAGGAGAGTGCTGTCTCCACAGGCAGCTCCACACTCAGGTCCAGTCATTCTTCCCCTAAAGGCAATGTTGTCTGTCTCAGTACCACTGCATCCACAGAGACGCGGAGACCCTAGGCCTCAGGATGCCCCATTGGGTGAACCCCTCTCTTCCAAAACCTCTCCAGAATACCCTTCTGAAGAGGTCCTTCACAAGAAACTATGAAAGAGGAAGCATTTAGACTCCCCAGAGGAGTCCATCACATCCGATACAGACCTTGATGAGACAGAAGAGTCCTCATGGTCACCATCTAAGGATGTCTCCTTTGCAGACATCCTGGAAATACTTGAGCAGAGAGGCAGCCGGAACCCTTCTGAGGAGGAGTCTGTATACCTGAAGGCTTTTGGGTCTCCCCCTTCTGCCACTTGGGCGTCTCTGCCTTTCGATGATCTATTGGACCTGCTTTGTCAAAAGAGCCTGTTCCCTAGAGGCCAAATAAATTCATAACATCCCCCACAGATAAGAGTTTTCTTACAAAAGGTGTCCCAGTAGATGCTATAGTGGTGGTGGCAGCCACCAACAAGGAACTTTCAGAGACGTCCTCATCTGTCCATCCGCCAAACAAGGAGTCTCGTACAATGGACAGATACAGAAAGCACACCTTTTCTTCAGCAACCTTTGCATTCAGGTCACTAAATTATCTCACCCACTTTACCAGACTTCAGAGAGATCTCCTGAAGGAGCTATGAGATACTCTTCAAGGTTCAGTAGCTGAAGGGGTAGCAGAGAATGTTTCCTCTCAGCTCTCCATTTTAAACTCAGTGGTCAACTCCTCTATGAGACTCATTTCTTATGCAGCACATGGAGCGAGTAGGGCACTGGGTTCAGGAATTTCCCTAAGGAGACGTTCCTGGATGCAGTTGTGTGACTTTGTGGAGCCCTTTAAATCTTCTTTTGTTAATGCCCCTTTTGATGGCTCATCCTTGTTCAGGCCAAAAGTCAAAGACACACTTACCAGGTGTGAGCAAGAAGGAAAAACTCTCTCTGCCGTAGGAGTCCATTTTTCCCTACTTTCTAGACATTACCCAAAATGCCAAAAGGGAGGAAAAATGTGGTTCCAAAAATCCCAGAGAGCTTTTCTGGACACACGTGATGATTCTTCTCCCAGGGGCAGAGGGGGAAGCAGTAATGGAAGACACCAACCACGCAGCAGAGGGGGTCTGCAGAATCAGGGCAACAGGGAATCATTCCATGGTAAGCCCTTTCAGCGTTCTTGAAAGGGGGCCCATCCAGCTATCTCTGGAGGCAGTCAGGGGTTGCTTATCTTTGTACCCAGAAGCCTGGCTAAAAACAGCAAAAGACAAGTGGGTATAAATTACTGTATCCAGAGACTACTCTATACACTTTTCCTTCCCCGTCCAAAACATAAAGAACATCCCGAACATTCCACCCAGTCAAAGGGAACAGGCAACTCTAGAAATACAAAAGTTGCTAGACAAAAGAGTCATCCAAACAGTCCCCACAGACCAAATAGGATCTGGAACTTACTCAAGGTTCTTTTTAGTTCCAAAGAAAACAGAGGACTGGAGACGCATCCTGGATCTCAGCAGATTAAACAAATCAGTAAGAAAAGCAAAGTTCTGGATGATAACACTGCAGTGAATACTCCCTTTTCTGGGACAAGATGGTTGGATGTGCTCTGTAGACCTCCAGGATACGTACTACCGCATAAAAATGGACAGGTGATCCAGGAGTCACTTGCGCTTTCAGCTGGGAGCCAGTCACTACCAGTTTCAAGCTCTGCCCTTTGGTCTCACTACAGCCCCCACAGTGTTCACCAAGTGCATGGCACTAGTCATGGATCACTTGAGACACCTAGGAATATGAGTGTTTCCGTACCTAGATGACTGGCTCCTAACTGCCACCACCGGGCATCTACTAACAAAAGCGAGAGACACCACCTTGCTCTACTCTCACCTAGGAATCACTATAAATTATGACAAATCTGCCTTGTTGTCATCTCAGCATATCGTATTTATAGGAGCAGATCTAGATACAACAAAAATGATGGCAAAACTTCCCCCTGAAAGAGTTCAAGTCCTACATCAGGTCATAAACCTACTTTCCAAGAAAAAGGTACAGGCAAGAACAGTCCTGAAAGTCTTGGGGACCATGGCAGCAGCAATAAACTTGGTTCCATTAGCACACCTCCGTATGAGAATTCTGCAGTGGCTACTGTTTACTCAGTGGTCTCTACAGGAGCTACCCATGTCCCACCAAATTATAACAGAATCTTGCAAGAAAGACCTTTGTTTGTAGCTTCACTCCATTCATGTGACATTAGGTCGACCCTTTGTTCTTCCACAGCCTTTAGCCACAGTGACCACAGACATTGCCCAGATGGGGGGGCATTATCTGGGAAGGACAGTCCAAGGCACTTGACAGGATCATGAGGCCCATTTGCACATCAGTGTCCTAGAGATGAGGGTGGTGCTTCTAGCACTGCAAGCATAACAAGATTCTCTTCCACTAGGAACTATTGCAATACAGACAGATAACATGTCAGTTGTGTGGTACATAAACAAACAAGGAGGGACCAGGTCTTACCCCTCCTTTGCTGGGAGGCCCTCAGAGTATGTCAGTGGGCGACCTCCTCCCAACATTTTCTGATAGCAATGTACATCCCAGGGAAATCCAATGTGATAGCAGACAATCTCACCAGAGCAATTCTGATGCCTCAGGAGTGGTCCCTAAAACAAGAAGTAGCAGAAATGATTTTTCGCAAATGGGGCCAGCCTTGCTATGACCTGTTTGCCACATCCATGAATGCCAAATGCAGCAGCTATCTTGCCCTTATCCCCCCTCCAGAGGAGTTACCAAGGGATGCACTTGTTCACTAGTGGCCTCGGGCCTCCTCTACACCTTTCCTCCCTTTCTGTTGATACCCAAAGTTCTTCAGAAAGCCAATTCCTTGGGAAGGAATTTGATACTCATCGCCCCTTACTGGCCTCATCAGATCTGGCTCCCCTTCCTTTGGCTTCATCTTCAGCAGGAGCCATGGATTCTGGACCCAGTTCGGGATCTTCTGATTCATGCATCAGGGATGCTCCATCCCTCTCTTCACTCCCTCAAATTGACAGCTTAGCTGCTCCGATTTCAAACATAGCCAGGCTCCCTAACCTCTCCCCATCAGTCAAACATATTTTGATCTCATCTCATAAGGCTTCAACGAGGAAGTTATATGCCAGCAAATAGAAGAGATTTTCTTCTTGGGCCTTGGATAACCACATTGATCCCTTCTCTGCCCCTGTACCTTTCATTCTTGAGTTCTTGGCAAAGCTATTTAATGAGGGCGCAGCTGCAGCTACTATTTGTGTTCAGTTAGCAGTGATATCTAACTTCCACATAGGTGAATCAGGGCCAAATGTGATGTCCCACAGACTTTGCAAGGCTTTTCTTAATGGAACTATTTTATTAAGACCATCCATTAAAGCCCCTCCAGCACCATGGGACCTAAACTTTGTTTTATCCTGTTTGATTTTCCCCCTTTTGAACCTGCATCATCATGTGATCTAAAGTTTCTAAATTGAAAGACAATCCTTTTGATAGCCATCACTTCTGCTCACAGAGCTACAGGCATTGTCAATAAAGCCCCCTACATGCTTTTCCACAAAGACAGAGTATCCCTACGAACAAACCCATCCTTTCTACCCAAACTTTGCTCAGAATCTAATCTGAACCAATGCATAGACCTACCAGTTTTCCCCATCTATGGCAACAAGGCAGAATATATGCTGCACCAACTAGATGTACATAGGCAATTACGCTTCTACTTACATAGGACAAAGCATTTTAGAAAATCTGACAATTATTTGTATCATTTTCAGACTACAAGAAAAGTGATCTTGTATCAAAAGTCACACTTTCAAAATGGCTATCCAGATTGCATTACCTTTATTTACAATTTTCAAAACAAAGAACTTCCCAGAAAAGTAAAAGGTCATTCTACAAGAGCCATAGCAACCTCCTCTGCCTTTCGGGTGAGATTAGCAATTGATACCATTTGTGCTGCAGCAACATGGGCAAGACCTCATACCTTTATCACTCATTACAAAGTGGATTTGGCCTCCAGGAACAGGGCCTCTTTTGGGTCCACTGTTCTGAAGAATATTCTCCCATGAGCCACCCAAGAAATATGGTGCTAAGGACACTGTCCCAACCAATTAAGAATAAAGGTGAGATAGGACAACATCACATGAAGAAGTTATGTACTCACCATAACGTTCCATGTGTGTTGTCCCTCCCGCCTTCATTCTTACATCCCACCCTCCTTTGCCCAGCCTTTGGCTCCTGGAGGACAGAGAGGTTACAATTGGAAATAAAGGTTCACTGACCTTCCTCATTATTCTATAAGTTTGTGATAGTTATTGGTATCTAGTGTTATATCAGCAAACAATATCTGGGGAGCTTTCCTAGGGCATGATGGGATAGGGTTACAGCCACTTGCTAGTGGAAGACCTCGAGCTTTTGAATAAGGCTGAGTCGGAACTGAGGATTGGTTCCGAACCCAACCAGTTAAGAATGAAGGCGAGCTAGACAACACACATGGAATGTTATGGTGAATACATAACTTCTTTTTAAATAAATAAATAAAAATTGTGGAAAGATGGATGGGTGTCTGCATGTGTGTGCGCATGTATGTATGTATGTATGTATGCATGCGTCCATGTGTGTGTGTGTGTGTGTGTGTGTGTGTGTGTGTGTGTGAGTGTTTGTCTTGTGAAAGACCTGGCTGTCAGCGACAGTGGAAGTATGTGTGTTAATCTGTGGAAAAAAATCATACCAGTATTTTCATCTGTAGATGCATAGACACAAAGAACTCTTCTGGCTGATGTGGGTCCTGGAGACAGTTTGACTGCTGTTTCTTTGACTTTTCTTGCTATCACACCTCTGAGACGTGCACAGAAGGTCTCTATATCTTATCTAAATGTTTTGTACTATAGAGGCAAAACAAGTTGGAATATGTTTCTAAGATCATTATTTTTACCACTTTCTTCTCAGTCAACCATCAGGCATGTACAGGTGGCTATCGTCTGTGTGTGGGAGGAAGAGATCATGCCATGCATGCGCATGTGATAGCAACAAGTTGAAAAAATATTACTGACACTGTTTGTTCTTTCACTTTTGTCACAGTCTAACACCAAAGAAGTACATAGAAATATGCTGGATTTGGGGGATAGGAGAAAGGAGCTGTGCTGTGTGTAGATATGACAGCAAAAGCTTGAAATATTTAATGTTAACCATTTGTTCTTGTCATCAGTGTGTGGGTCATATGAACCTTTCAGTGTGTGTGCACATGTGATGGTCTGCCATGTCAGTTGCTTTGGTTAGGTTTAAAAATATTACTACTGTAACTTGTTTGTCTGTGCCAATGAGGACATCATCAGTTATTATCTATATAGCTCTTGTATTGTATTGTTTTTGGCCCAGAATCCATGTTGGTTAGGGACAGGAGTATTTGGTCAGCAAAACACTTGGTTAATCATGGGTAATTTTTGCAGCATGTTACTAAGTGTTTGGAGTTTTGAAATGGGTGTGAATCCTGAGCAAGTCTGATGGTTGTTTTTGGAGTCTAAGTTATGGCTCCTTTCTATGTTTTAGCAAACATACTGTGACAGAAGTAGTGAATGAAATAGTTCTGCATATATCTTTATGAACCACATATGCAGGTCATAAAACCCTGATGGTTTGTCACTGGGAATCTTATTGGTTATGTTTTCAATGCCAATAGTAGAAACAGCTTTGAAGTACATTAATGTAAAGTGCTTGGGAGAATGTGGGTGTGATAATGGAGACTTTAGTGGCACTGAAGTTAGAGCTGGGTGAATTAATTGACCATTCAGTACAGAGTAGTCCTTTGACTGTTAAGTAATTGTTAGTGAGGGAACTTTTTTTCTCCTCTTAGAAATGTGATTTTTAAGCAATAAATTTATTGCAGCTGTTTACAGAATTTGTGTCAAGGAATTGTGGGGGGGAATCTATTTAAGTAAAAGTTGGCGGTTTCCTGGTGCTCTGGCCAAATTTGATTAGTTAGTATGAATGCTATCTTGGGTCTCTTCTGAAAAGAAGCCACCATCCTACAAGGATAAAACTGGTAAACAAAAAATAGATGGATATACAGATAGATAGCTACATAGATAGATAACATTAGCTAGATAAAAAAACACATTTAGAATTCATGATTAACTGAAAATAAATGTGTACTACATATTTATGTCTACATGTACAGTGAACCACAATAAAGAATTTGCTTAGGTTATATTCCTGTATCCAATATTATATGTCACATTGAGCATTGGGTGCAATTTTCTGTCACTGGTAATCATAGTTGTCATGGTTTATTGGACAAACTGTGCATACCTGTGGGAGTTGTTGTTTGTTTTGCTTAAGACTTTTGATGGTTATTTGCCTGGTATAGCTCTGTGATGTTTACTCATACCTGGGAGTACTTGGGTAAAGTGTTGGTGTCTGTCTTTGCCTGGTATAGTTTTATGATACGAGTGTGTGATGCGAATGGTTCTCTGTGTCGTAGGCTACCTTGATGTGGTACAGAGACATTTTGGGGGCAACGCCATAGCTGTCTGACATTGCAACACTACTACAAAAAAATCAGTGATGTGAGCACTTGTGTGTTAGCTGTCTAGGGGTCGTCAAGTTGCTGCAGGTATACCAAGACAGAGGCGGAAACTCTCCGTCACAGCTATACGGATATGCTTGCTGGCACTTACTCTAATAAGGCAAAAAAAGTATTAATGTCCACAAAGATGTTTATTCACAAACGAAGAAGTAAAACAGCATTTCCTGAACACCAGATATTAATGACAGTTAAGCGCTTTCATCCGCTTACTGCAGACTTCATCAGAACAACTGATAACACACATAATAGTCCTTTTAAAATCTTTTTGGCGACATTCAAAATTACAAACTTTTAAAATGACAGTGCTCATATTTACTTAAATATAATGACTCATATTAAATACATCAACATATTCATACTTAAAACCTTTTTGCATACACTAAACATTACTAAATTATGCATATTATTAAAAATAAATCATTAAAAAATATATATATTTGCGGATGAAAGCATATCCGTACAGCTGTGACGGAGAGTTTCCGTCTCTATCTTGGTATTTCTGGTGTTGTCATTTGTTACTGTGCTTTTGGAGAAGTTTAAAAAGTTGCTGCAGGTGCCTGGTAAAGTACAATCAAAGGGAGTGTTGTACTCAATTATTGGCCTGATGAGCGTCGAGTACAGGGGAGTTATGACCTGTTTTGCTCTTGAGGCAAGGTCTTTGCTAATGAGGTGAGCAACGTAGAATGGCTTCCTTGCCACCATAGACACATGGTGGTGAAAGCTTTGGCTACAGTCAACTTATGTGCCTAATTCTCTCACTACTGAGTTGTTACATAGGGTATTATTATTTAGATGATAGTCTGCAGGATATCGTTTTTACCGAATGTGATGATAATGCCCTTTTTGCATTGAGTTTGAGTCTATGTCTTTAGCACCAATCATTCATTTGTGTAAGCCCCTCTTGAAGTATAGTGACATCCTTTGGGGATTAAATAATTGCACCTAATTTGCAATTATCAGCAAATAGTGAGACACAGCCCCTCTGATTTGGCCTGAACTTCTCAGAAGTATATTCCAAACAATAGGGGTCTCAGCACTAACCCCTGTGGAACCCCACTACTGACAGGTCTGTTGTTCGAGGTAAAGTCCCCAACTTTGACTGAATGTGAGCCAGTTAGCAACCCACCTTACAGCATAAGGGTTGATATTCAACTGGAAGAGTTTATCAATGATGCTCGAATGTGGGACTGTGCCAAAGGCCATGCTAAGTCAAGGTAGGTTGTATACACATATTTGCCTTCATTTATGGCTCTGGTGATGTCTTTGAAGAAGTCTACCAGGTTTGACAAGCATGGCCTGTCTTTGACAAAACCAAAATGTGTCAGATCAAGGGTTTGGAGATGACCTATATCCTTTATTTATAGAGTCCATGATGATTTGTTCCATGGCCTTACAGATAAATCTGGTTAGACTTATGGGTCTGTAGTTTCTGTAGTCTGAGTCACCTTTTAATACTCTTGTCAAGTGGCAAATGACAAAAGGAAAAAAATATTACTTGTAAAACTAACAATAAAAGGTCAGTGACACAAATGCTGTTAGGAGCAGCTATACTGTCACCTTAGTCAAAATACCTCCTGCATGCCATTGCATGACAGTATGCATGTATATATCCACCAACACACCACACATATAGGTGTGTACATCCGTATACATAAACAGACACACCCAGATTCAGAGAGAGATTTATATATGTATATGTGTGTGTGTGTGTGTATACATATATATATGTATATATATATATATATATATATATATATATATAGATAGATAGATAGATAGTGGATGTATAACAACTTAAAGATATACAGCAAATACATTTTAAACAACAAAAGCAATGCATATGAAAAACACAATGACACATGCATTTATTTATTTAAATTATTATCTATTTCCATCTTGATAAGGGGGGTAAGTGGTCTCATCAACTCAGCCATCTGAGTCACAACAGAGGAAAGACTGAAAAAAGTTATGGGGATTCCAATATTAACAGTGAAGTATACCACTACAACAATTAGCTGTTGTTGTGTCTTTCGGCTTTTCCTGGTTAGGGGTCGCCACAGTGGAACTCCAGTCCGCTAATGATTGGCAGTAGATTTTTACATGCCGAATTGTCAGCCCTGATGCACAACCTTCAACGAAGGTATGCCCATTCACGCATGTCTCCACACAGAAGACACTCTAGCTGAGAATCGAACAGGACAACGTCTTACTGTGAGGTGACAACGCTACTGCAGCACCACCACTGCAGTACTACAACAATTAGCTGTACTGCATACAAAGTTTTAATAAAATACACATATTATCACATATCCAGCATATACAAATTTGACAGACATTCAAGAATGCCTTGAATTGCAAACTGGTCAGTAAGACATAGCAAGGTTGTGGTTTTACAACCACATGAATATAAACTTAGATTACGTATTGCATAAATACTTATGCACACAGATAGGAAAATACAGGGAAATGTAGAGACAACATTTGCCTCAACTTTGAAATGGTAACCAGTATAACTCTCCTGCAGTCAGATATTCAGGAAACGAGTGAAAGATCCAAACATTTTACCACAGTGCAGGGAAGAAAAAGAAAATAAATTCAGTTGGATGGAATCAGCATTATACAGACAATTAGTATGCGATTCCTGAAGGGTGTCAGCTAATGGGAAAATACTTTCAGAACCGTGACAAGATTCAAAGCCGTGGTGGTACAGCGGTAGCGTTGTTGCCTCACTGTAAGAGGTTCTCCCGTTCGATTCTCGACTGGAGTGCCTTCTCTGTGGAGTCTGCATGTCCTCCTCATGGTCGAGTAGCGTTCAAAAGACATGCGTGCCTTCATTGAAGGTTGGGCGTCGAGCTGACACCTCGGCACCGTAAAAATCTACTGCCAATCATTAGCAGATCGGAGTTCCGCTGTGGTGACCCCTAACCGGGGAAAGCCGAAAGAAAAACAACAACCATAACAACATTCAATTTCAAAGTTGTCTGACATGTTTTTATTGGAATGTTATAAGATTTTGTTCTTCTAGAATCTTAGGACATTTCTAACTGAGTGGGTTTGTTTAAAAGATGCAAATATCCAAAGCAATGCTGTTTTGTGAAATGATGGGAAACTGTCTTATAAATGTATATCTGCATGAGTACATGCACTAATAAGCAACAGTACTGCTGAACATATGAAAAATAATGACCAGCGAAGGGAAAAAGCATGTAGCAACAAGCATGAAACAAACAAAAGAAAATACAGTTGCCTATGCTGGGATAATCATTCCATTAAGTTTTACAAAAAAACAAGCACATACTAAAGATGTAACTTCACTGCTGCAAAGGCTGCAGATCTGAGTTTGACAAGATAGCATCTCTGGCTGAGTCTAAACCAGTCATTCAGCTAATAGCCTATGGGTGGAGAAAGGAAAATGCAAAAGAACAAACTGTAAGCTTTTATCAGTTCTTATAATAACAATCCTATGCTGAAATCTATGAAAGCTAACCTGCAGTATGCTTACAAGCTTCTCTGAAAACACTGTATCTGTGTGAATATGTGACTTACACTGCACTAAAATGTAAACAAAGTACTCTAGCAAGCCGCTGAATGTAGAAACAAAATAATGCTCCTTTAAAAGCATTGCATTATTGCTATGATTTCTAGAGTAGCAGCAGCTGTCAGCTCATCAAATGCTTGAAAGGCAACTTTTCTCAATGGATAAAATACACAGATTAAACTAATGAACGGCTCACAGGGAGGGCTGTTGTCAGTACAACTGCAAGTTGAAACTGAATTTGGCTAACACCTAAGAAACTTCCTGCAGGCAATCTTCCCTCCGCCAAACGTGAGCATGCTCAGAAAGGCAAACCTGAAATGTAAACAAAGGCTGAATCAAAACAAAAAAATCCTGGGATTATCCCTTCAAGTATTTTTGATCTTGGACATACTTGATTAAACAATGGGTGCCAACAAAGGTGAAAATGGTCATGTCCAACTTGATGAGGTGATAAGTGCATTGGTTTCTGGCTTGGTACTGACTTTTTATTTCATTGAATGAGAAGTTTAAATGATGAGCTGTTTAAAATGTGTTATGTATTTCAATGTATGTATTTATCTGAATGTGTTAACCAATGTAATCTATTCATGCATTCATTACAAAGCAGTAAAGTCACATATTGTCTAGGTGCATCATGTGGACAGACAGGCCTTGGATAAATTGTTTGGGGGTAGGCATGCTGTTTTATATAATAACGTGTGAAAGTTTATACAGAATTCCACTCAGCTGTGAAACTCACAGTTATAAGGGAAGGTTGGATAACAGGTTAGTGCAGCCATTTTTTTATTAAATTACTTTTTTTAAAGAATTTAACTTTTTGTGGTTGGTAACAGTGGCATTTTAAATGACTGTCATGATTTGTTATATGTGATGATTCGAATACTGGAGTAAGTTTTACAGATAATGGTGATATTCTGCTGAGTCTGTGCAAGTCATCTGGAGAAGCATTCAGCTTTGTAGGAGATGGCTGCTCAAAGAATTAATGAGACTTGTTTAGACTTCACACTTGGACATTACAGTTAAGTGAACATTTTTAAGTGTAGGAGATTCTGATTTAAACGGCATGCTGTTGATGACATCTCTTGTGTTTGGTTTCATTACTGCAGAACTGTAGCTGGACACTCAGCATGTATTTAATGTACTTCTTGTTTCCATGTTGCATGGTTTATATAGTCTAAATCTTTGTATTATAGATTTAATTTTTTACAGGTTGCTAGTTTTCCTAGAGTGTGCAGTAATTTCAGTGTCTGTGTTAATGGGGAAGTGTTATTTACATTGCTAACTGGCCATTTTTTCACTGATTGCTTGGATGTCTGGTTTTCCAGGAGGTTTACCATGTTCTTTTTGCTTGGTGCTGCAGGATTTTAGCTCAGGTGAGATGATGTGGTCATTGCTGAAGGTTTAAGTGAGGCTTATTATTTAGTTATTTTTATACAATATTTATTGTGTTTTCCTTTTGTGGATAGTGACACTAAATTTAGAATTAGTTTTGTTGAGGGTTATGAAACCGGAGTTGTCACTTCACCTCCTGTCCTGGTGCTGTATGTGGCAGCGATTATGGCTATGTTTTATTGCTCAGCTACTGGGTATGTTTTTTCCTGCTGGCGCACCTGAAACAATGGTCTGTTTCCATAAGAATATGGCTCCAGTGAGACATTCTGGTGCATGCTTACAAGCCTACTGAAAGATGCTACAGGTTGGTGTACATTTTTATGTGTGAGATTATTTAAAATCTGTAATTATGTCAAATCTTGAATTTGGAGTATATGTTGTGGGAAGAAACAGTATGAATGCGCTTTCAATGTGTGCAGTGCCATGTTTGTGCATAAGTGGTAGGTTCATAGGTTTATAGTAGACTAATGACCACCAGAGTCTATATGAGTCCAAAATCAGGTATAACTTTTAAATATTACCATAATTCATGTTAGTAGGAGAATAAACGTGGTTTCAACAACATGGATTTCCTAAAGACTAAGTATGAAACTCTAACGTCTGACATCACAGACTGACTGTAATCTTCAGTGATTTACCAGAAAATCAAAACATTTTATAAGGAGAATGGTAGTAACATGAGGCAAAATCAGGGATAGTTGAGCAGTATGAAGTAGTTAATGACCAGTAATATTGCATTCATATTTTTTCAGTCTGATGATTTTTGTTGTGGTGTGGATGGCCAATTATTTCCACAAATTTCCTTAACTGGTTGCAATTTTTTCTTGGTTTTCATTTGGGTAGTTGTTGCAATCAGAAGTTGTAATATTATATTATATTATATTATATTATAATTATAATTATATTATATTATATGCATTGACCTAATAGTTGTCTTAAGATCTAACTTCCAAAACATAATAGAAATGCACAAAACTGCTTGTCCACCAGGCAAACATCTTCTCTTCTTCTCTCTAGCATGCCTCTGGAATTCTCTCCCACCTTTCATTCATACCACTAACAGTCTCTCTGCCTTCAAAACCTTACTTTACTCTTACCTAACTTCACAGTGGGAATGCTCCAGTTTTCATCCTACATAGCTTCCCTTACCTTTTTCACTCCACACAAGCTACTATATCTGTAAATAAATTCCTATAGTTTCTATAACTCATAGCAATAGCAGTAGGAACTATCAGATTGTACAATACCTGTATTTTCTTATTATTAATTTTCCTCTATTTTTCTTGTACCATACTAATTGCTTCTTCTAATGCCAATACAGTGCATCTTATTACTTTGTACTTTCCAAATTCTGTCATATTTTGTAATTTTCTAATTTGTAATCTTGTAACTTCTATCACAGTAATTGTATTTTGTATTATTCTGGAGCTTTTCTCCCCAGGACTTCATTCAAAACGGGCTCCTAGTGGCCCAATGGATCATCCTGGCAAACAAACTGCAAAAAAATAAATATTATATTAGTGGGGTGTAGTCAGAGGAAACATTTGTAAGGACAAGGTCAAGCATGATATTTGTTTACTGAAGTCTGACTACTGGGAAAATCTAATCGGGTAGCTGCCCATGTTTATTGGAGTCCCAGGGAGAAAAGTTCCACAGTATTTCAAACACTTTTTGAAAACAATTTTAAAAGCCTCAAAAATAAAACAAAACATCTACAGTTTAAATAATTATAGCAAATTGGACATAATGTGACAAAATTAGGTTCACCAAAGGCAATTTATATAACAATAATTTAAGTATTAGAGAAATTTTAGACAGTTTTTAGATGTTAAAAGTAAACTGGTGTAATACATACAGGAATTGCAATATGAAGTTAGGGAAATAAAAAGTTATTACATATCTAGATAAAGTTAGGAAGTAAATGAAAATTGGGAGTAAGGAGGTGTAAGTTATGACTAGGAACTTGTTCAGATTTAGGAATATCGTTATCCTGAGATTGAGCAAAATCAGAGACAGATTTTGGCTAAGAACTATTTCACAATGGCTTTGAAGGGCTGGTGGGAGGGTATTGACCTGATAGATATAGGTAAGGAGTTCCATGTGTTAGCAACATGGTATAAACATAGATCATGCCCTGCAAATTTGATAGGGTTGTGGACAGAAAGGTTTTCCTCACTGAATCATAACGATGGAGTATAAACATAGTTGTATAGAATGGCATTTAGTGCTAGACATGCAGGTGATAGCTGGCTAATGTTGGTGGGAAGAAGCTTTGTATATGTTAGTTGATGGGCTAGTTCTAACAATTTAGGCTTTCAGTGCTATACAGCAGTGGGTTCTGAAAGGGGCATTTGCTGCAAATGTAGTCACTTTATTATAGCACTGTTAAAATGTTGCTTTTTGTGCTTCCTGGAAGTCAGTAAGAATGGGTGTTACTTAAACTAGTGAGGAGAGATGCTAAGTAGTGGTGAGTGTTGCTTTAGTTGTGTTGGTGATAACATTTTTGGATCTCTAAAGCATTCCAAGTTTTTGGTGATTTTTTTTATGCATTTTTGCATGTGCATGTCAAATGTAAGATTATAGGTTCATAGATAAGGTAAGTACTAGGCTAGCTGCTCTTGCAGGCCACATTATCTAGCTAATTTCTCTTTTTTGTTTGAAATAACCTATCCCGCTTGGTTATAGATTGGCCTTACCTGTCCCATGGTTGAAAATTACAAATTACTCCTAATGAGAATAACTGGGATAATACCCTAGATAATTTGAGAGTACCCATGCCTAGGATAAAGCATTTATGAGCTGCATCTGCCCATTTGTAGTACATGGGGAACTTCTGGGGTACATTTTTTCCCCATCCATATATCTGAGTTGCACTTAAAAATGGACAGGGATGAAATTTGTTTTATGTGGATGGGGATATGTACCACAGCAGCAGTATCCTCTGCAAAATATACCTGTCCCTCCAAACTGTTCTATTAATGTTGCAGAAGGGGTTTAGACACCTAGGCAAAATATTTGTGATGCAGTTTGACTTACTGATGCGCAGTAAATCCATTAGTAATAGGTCAGAGAATGCCTTCTATGCAAGACACAGGTGGAGTCTTTAGGATACCAAGTGTAGTGACAGGGATTTCAGTCGGTCTATCTAGGACCTGTTGTTTAGGCCTTGTATCCTTTTAGTAAGGTATCTTTGTGGGAGATCCAGTTGTTGCATGTGTCTGAACAGATACATGCCAAAGGGGGTATTATATGCAATGACTGGCCCAATGAAGGCTCAGTAAGGCAGGGGGGGTCAATGACATCCTTAGATCTAGACACAATTCCTTTGTTTATAATTTATGAAATATAGTCACTATCCAGATAAGTGCCCAAATCCTGAACAACTGGGTCAAGTTTTAGGGGCATATTGTCAGTGTGGTAGTTCCCAAGGGTAGATGATTTCCCAAAAGATACAATAATGCATTTTTCTGGTATTTAGTTTTAGACTGTGATTTTGACATTTTTGGGTCATCAACAAATTACTTATTTTGTACATTTCCTTTATATTTATCTGCATAGCTTCTTAGTTTTCCTGCCTATGGTTATATTTGTAGTCTATAATTTGCAATAGTACACAATAGATCCTGACCTGTTCTGATACTGTGCATTGCTTTTATCATATCTATCTTTCTGGGTATTTGTTTTGATCTGTTCCTTCTTCTGTACTCTATTAACAGTGACACGTCTTGCCTTAACTGCTTTATAGTTTTCTCTATTCAGTACTTACACAATGGCATTTGATTTCTTCCCTTCCTTTACCTTATTGCCCTGTGTTGTTTTTGTGGTAAGACTTTATCTGTTATTAATTTAGCTGCAAATTAATATAGCCTATTTACTTTTGTTACATTACACAAATTTCTGTTGACAGTGCATATACTTTTAGTCATTTATATTTATTTTATCATATGTAAAACATTTTATGGCATTTGCTACTTTAAGAATTGATGATGTTGAGTCGTGATTTATGATTTTATTTAAAAAAGGGTGGTGAGATGTAGAATGTCGTTTCTGATGACGTTTGAGTATTATTAAATCAAATGAAAGCGCTAAAAACATTCTTGGTGTCTGGCTTTTTCTTGTCCGTGGTTTCGAGTTTTGTGTTTTATATTGTTTTTGGGCAAAGTGGTTTGGTGTTTTAGTTGCCAATGTTTGTTTCTTGCTCCTTCCCTTGCTTTGCAACTCCGCTGAACTTTTCTTCTCCTTTCCTACTGAAGGCTGTAGAGAATCTTCATGTGGCAAGTGATCAGATGCTTCCTGTCCCACCTGTTTCTCCTTAATCTGTTAGACTTGTTGTTCCATCATGCTGTGACATTACCACTGTAGGATTTTCTACACTAAATCTCAGGTAATCCATAACATCAGTTTCTAATTCTTTAACTTCCACATTACTAATCCTTGTTTCTACTTTCTCCCTTTCTTTTTTTTTTTGTATTGTGAAATTCTGTATATATGGATGCCTTTTCCTTTATTTCTCTGCAACTATCTTTGGTGACACTTTTTGTAGTGATTTGTTTTGCTCTATCCTTTGCATAAATATTGCACCATATTAATGTTATTATACTTTCTCATGTCCATATTTCATCCTTTCTGTTTTCCTTACTTTGGGGACTAATTGTTTCATCATGCTGTGAAATAAACTATGTTAGGCTTTTTATACAATCATTTACTTTGGAAGTATTCCATAGCTTCAGTTTCTATTTAACTTCTACTGTACTAATCTTCTGTTTTACATTCCCCCATGGTGATCTTATTTTTTTATGTGGCAAAAGTTTCCATACCTGGATACATTGTGTGCATTTCCCTTCAAATATCTTTGGAGATGCTCTCTTGTATTGATTGCTTTGGCTTTCTCCTTTGCATAAATATCGCAGCAAATCAGATTTCTTTCTTTCCCATGTCCATGTATATTTTTCATGCCTTTCAAAAATCTCTAGGTGTTGTTTTTTTAATTTTTTTTGCACTTCCTTGGTTGCTTCTTTTTCTAAATAGCCCAAAGGTTTTGTCTATAAAATGGTTTTCATGGATCTGTTGTATTAATGAACACAAAAATGCATTTCAAGGTTTTAACAGTTTTTCTTCTGCAAGCATTTTTCTTTCCTCTGATTTGTCTCAATCTTTTTGAATATCTTCTATCTGGAAATTTTGGGCTTCTGGAATAATACTAAGAACACACAATTTCTTTACTATCCTCAGTAGTACTCTCTATAATCCTTATAGCTCTTTTCTGGCCTATCAGTTTTTGGGGACTACTACTTTCTTCTGCAATGGGGTAGGGGCATCCTTCCCCTGAACTTGGACCAACCCCATTGTTGGAATGTTTCTGTGTCTTGAAGATTTTACGCCGTCAGTTTTTCCAGTCCTGGAGCCAGTGCGCATATGAGGATCGGGCACTTTTTTTCTTGGGACTTGTACACCCAGGTGTCCTTTTTTTAATTTTTAACCTACTTCTATCTAAGGTGTATTCTATATAAAATACATTATATACATCAGTGTCATACCCAGTAAAGTATAGCTTATTTAAAAAAAAAAACTCATTGCTAACCAGTATCCTACCTTTTCTTCCATTCCACTATAGCTGATATTGGTTATTATATGTATTTCTGGATTCTAACACGTTCTTGTTACACAAATTTGTAAGGAAAGCAATCTCATAGATTTGCAACTCACTAGAGGAAATCCTCATAGGAGGTTACCAGTCTAATGACCTTAGACCCTTTTTAAGCATAGCCATTCATGCCCTAATTTTTGTAGTTGTCAATGCCCAAGGACTAGAAAGACTTTGGTGTATGCCTATGCCTTACAGCATCTATAAGCTACTGCTGTCCATAAAAGCCACAGGTGACAAGCAGGGATGAATCTATGATTTCCCATCCATTGGTCCAAATATTATTTGAATAGACTTACAGAAGAGTTCTGTTTCACATAAATGGGAAGTCTTTTCCAGAAAAAGGGTAATCTCTCAAACACATACCTGTTCCTCCAACATGTTTTGCTTATGTCATAGATGAGGTTTAGATCCTTAGATTTGGTAGTTCTTGTGCTATGTGTTTTGTGAATGCGTAGCATATCCATCAGGGCTGGATATGAGAAGACCTTGTAGGCTAGGTATGTACTGCCCCTCAGTAGTCTGTAGTAGACTGAGTACAGGAGCAAGGGTTTTGGATTTTCCTCATAGGACATGTTATTTACAACCTGTATTCTTTTAATGAGGAATGCCTCTGGCCACTATAGTTGTTGCAAATGCCTGGTCAGATACATGCTGAAGAGTGCAGTGTACTCTCGATTTTTGGTCTAATGAGGGCTAACCATAGTGGGATTATGATCTCCTTAGACCTGGATGCCATACTATAACTTATAACTTGCCCCACATAGAAGGATTTTCTCACCACCATGGACACATGGTGATCAAAATTCAGGTTACTGTCAACCTGAGTTCTCAAGTCCCTTACCACTGGGTCTACTCTTAGCAGAGTGTTATCAGTGTTGTAAATTGCAGGGGTGGTCATATTTGCTATGACGTCAGAGAAGTGTATTCCGAACAGGAAAGGTCCAAGTGTTGAGTCCTGTGGAACACCACTAATAAACAGCCTATTGGTGGAGTTGGATTCCCCTACCCTAACTTCATGTGTCCTATCCATGAATCATTCGAATATCCATCGGGTTACATAGAGATTTATGTCTAAATTTTTGAGTTTGTCAATAATTCCTAACTGAGGTAGTATTGAATGCCTTTACCAGGTTGAGGTAGGCAGTATGTACTTTTTTACCCATCATCCATGGCTCAAGTGACCTTCGCAAGGTAGTCCACTGGGCTTAGTAGGTGTGACCTACCCCAACTAGGATGGTTCCAGTGTTTGAAGATTTTTTATGTATTTATTACAGCCATTATAACTTTTTCTATGGCCTTGTATATATGACTAGTCCAACTTATGGGTCTGTAGTTCCCTGGGTCTGTTGATGATCTACCTTTATGCGCAGGGATGACTATTGCAATCCTGCATTTCCTAGGACTGAAGCCTGGCTGGAGGCTGTGACTGAACAGACATTCTAGTGGGCCTGAGGGGGGTCAATTTTCAAACTAAATAGGCGGCATCTCTGGATATTATCAGGGGTCCATTGCTGTAGTGTGTTTAGCTCTGGAGAGCACAGGGAGGACCCATGCTTTAGTAACAGGGGGGGGAGGGTGTTAAGTGGAAGAGGGGATTTCCTGGGGAATAACTAGTCATCTTAAAGTCATATGGACTCATGTTTTCTGCTTGTACCTTACTGCTGTCATGTAACACTTTTGAGTAAAGTTACTGTTGTCTCCTCTTTTATCTTGGACTTTGATAACTACTTTAGGCAATTAAATGTTTCTGTCAAGGCTTCTCTCTGCACTATAAGGTTAGAGGTATGCCTTCAATTATAACTGAAATGTCATGAAATCACAAGAAATTAATGGCTGCTGTTGCATGTATATTCCTATACAGTAGACAAACCTTTTTGTTTTTAATTAGAACTAATAGCTCTCAACCTTCCATCTCCAAAATGAGGAACACTCGCCTTCATAATGTGGAACAAATGGGCAAAATGTGGAACACATACTAATGGGTTACTAATAACTTCAAATAGGAAGGTCATAATACGTTCCAGGGAAGTAAATAGTGTGGGAAGAAATAGCCAGGGAATTGTTATGGCTAGGCTTGTATAGGCCCTAGGGCTGATAGCCTAGTACCAACCTATGGTTAAAATATGTTGGTTTTACTTATAAAGAAGATCCTTTAATGAATTAATATGATTAATTTCTATTCACCATGGATTTCACTTAAAAACATTTCCTAAGACTGAATGTGTGACAGACTCTTTCACTGTGGAACTTTGAGGAACTTTGAGAAACATTAACGTTTTAAGACCCCAAATGAGGTACATTCCTCATAATGAGGTACACTTAAGAAGTATTTTAGAACTAGCCAGTACAATTTTATACATACATAAGTAAATATACACACACATTCCATGTGGAACTGTAGTTTCATTTATTTTACAAAATAAGTAAACAAGCAAACAGACACATGGGTTCCATGTGAAGTCATGGTTTTGTTTGACTGTTATACAACTATCATATCTAGGCATAGATAGATGTAATTTAACAGGTTTACAGTGAAACAGTGTAAATTTAAAATAAAAGCACGTGTGATATTTTGTGGCAAAGAGACAATTTGCTGATGAATCACAACAATGCAAGACATCTATAATACACATTAATTAGTGTAAAGAACACCATTACACATAAAACTAAAAAATAAATGAATAAAAATGGAGAGAGCCGTCTAAACATAGCCACTCTGTTAAACAGCTTATTTATATTTATACATTTTACGGCACTTAACACAACCACTCACTGTTGGCATTCAAGGCATTCTCGGCAACATTCCATTCTCAGTTAACTAACGTGCTGCCGTGAATGCTGACAGTACATGGTTGTTATAATACATTAGTAGTTTTTACCCCTCTCATCTTTCAGAAGTTTAATCGCTGCATGTTTAGACGACACATAAAAAGAAAATGGCAAGTAGAAAACTGCAAGTGGTTTTAATAAGCATTATTTTTTCGTGATTCTGACAGTGTGTTTTTTTTTACTTTAAAATACAGAGTACGTTCTATATATAGTTATTCGTTGTGGTAAAATGCATACTAGTTCCCATTCTCTTATTCTGCCATTGTCTCAAAGTAATAATAATACTAACATTTTAAAACTGTCCCTGACTATTTTTGGATTGTCCGCTGAAAATGGACATGTATCCAGTCGGACTATCCTGGTCAACAAATGTAATGTAAATAAATGTAAATTTCTCCCTGATTGGGTTGGGTGACAGCTATGTGAAAGCTAAGCTATCTGTAAGATTGAGAAAGGTAGTGTTAAACACTTTTTAGAGAAGGAAGCTTGATGGTTATGCAAACAATTGACCATTCACTTGTATCCAATGACTGTTTTGTGCCGTTGCCTGTACTGGGGGAAACTGTTGGGTGTAAAGAGATAAATGAACAACCGCTTTTCAGGACATGAGTTACTTCAGTAGAGAGATAGTATGGTTTATGTATTTTCACAACCACACACTCTCAGCAGCACGTTATTTCACTGAGAATGGAATGTTGCCAAGAATGCCTTGAATGCTGTTAATGTGTGGTTGCGATAATACGCAAGTACCCATTTTACATATGTACACACATACAAATATTTCAGGCATGAGCAATAATGCCCTTCTTACATGCAAAGTGGTAGTTATAGTTTGACCTCATTACCATTTCTTATTTTTTTTCAACTATCACCTTGCTTGAATTCCACTTCTGCATTTTGCCAAACTAGTTGACATTCTTTCAGGAAGTGGTATAATTCTTTTTTCTATTTACAATTTTCTGTTTGTGTCTTGCACCATGGAGCTCAGGTTGTGATTCAAAGGGGTCTGTCAGCCTCCCACTTACATGGTTATCAAACTGAAATTAATAAGTAAACAAACAGATAAAGAGCTGAATAAAGAAATAAGGGGAATAAATTAAATAATTTCAAACAGAGGTTAAGTTTAATTCATGGTACCTTGGAGAGTACAGCACACTTCTGTTTGTTGTTTTCATTACTTATTAAAGTAAACAATTAAATGTTTGTTTACAGGTACCTTGTCATGTGTGCATATAGTTGGTACAGGACAAAAACACAGTAGGGGGTATTCTGAAAGGAAAATAGTACAGTGTGTAAAGCTAAACTTTGCAGTAAAGACATTCAAATGAGATGGCTTATAGAAATACATTCATCAATAAACTGATGTTTTTGTCTGCACATATATTGTATATGCAGCATGCACATTTGTATGATACTTGGTAATTATACAGTAGGTTGATAAGTTCATAGGTATTTACTAGGCATGCAGTTCGAAAAACCATTAATAAACATGGCCAGCTAAGCCTGAGCACTGTTGAGTGAGTTAAGCTCCATGATCAAGAAGCCCCATGCTATATACCCCAAAGAGGATTTATGATTTCCTGGCTATTTATCTAATATATTACTGAATGCAGACCATGTCTAGTACTGATGGACATGCATAGGAAGTTTATTCAATAAATATAGGATTCCTTGGGATAGAAATCTGTGGTGCCAACCATGTTCTATCTGTGTGTCTATAAAAGATTACAGTCTTTGGTGTGGGTGTTCATGGTGTACATTTTGCATAGCTGTAAGAGGTCAAGTAGGGTGGAATGGGCCATGTATCCTACAGATGGACAGCACTCTGTCTGAACTGCACATATCAAAAATGCCATTTGAAGCCTTGATGCAAGTATCACCATGAACAGTAGACAACAGTAAGGATTGTGGAAGGCTGTACAGTTCAGCAAACTGTGTAGCCTCAGTGTAAATGTTATAATTTGGGCTTTAACACAAACTTTACATGTTATACCTTAGGTACCACAATACATCGCAGGTAATGTCATCATATTGCAGGAGGTGATATACAAGACAGGTGTTTCCATTCACATGGAAGAGCACCAGCAGGGTTCCAGGTGATCAAACATGTAGAAAGTTCCAGTTAACAAAGGTTATTGTTGGAAGGTGCAGTGTGTGTCTTACAAGTAACATCCAGGTTCTGCAAATAAAAGACAACAATGTTAGGCGAGCTAGAAGAAGTTATTTTTCAACCCTCTTTCGTAAGCGTTATACTTCCATCTTCCAAATTTCTTCCCATGATGTCCTTGCCCACTGCACATGAGAAGCTGCTGCTATGCTAAATAAGCATGAAATCTAACTGAGCATGGGGCATATGTTTAGGGTCCAAGCTTCATCACTCCACTGTTTTCTTCAATACAGCCCACACCTGAAGCTGGGTAAGCAGGGTACCCTTCTCATGGCATAAAAAGTACAGTTTTGTACCTACCATAAATGTAGATGTTCGAAGATCCACATTGCTGCAGTCATAACCTGTGGGTAGTCCGCTGTCCTCGGTCGGCCCGAATACCAAAGTATTAGGCTGGCGTCGGTCATGGGCGCTCAGATCTGACGTCAGTGCGTCCCGGTATTAAAGCGCATGACCGACGTCATATCCTCAGTCTTTTCTTGCCCCAGATGTCAGAAGGCCCAAAAAGAAAGGCCACAGCCTAAAATAGAAAAAAAAAACCAAAACCCATGCACAAACAATATCTACAACCTAAACAAACACTCCAAACTACAGAGGGGAAGGAAGGAGGGTAAATTGGACTGCAGCAATGTGGATCTTCGAACATCTACATTTATGGTAGGTACAAAACTGTACTATGTTCTTCATCTCACATTGCTGCAGTCATAACCTGTGGGTAGAATCCCAAAGCAAAAGTAAAGGGAGGTTGGCCAAATCATAAAGCATTGGGGGCTGCTAATAAGCCCTGCAAGACTGCAGTGGCAAACCCAGCCCTAGATTTGGAATAAAGAGGGAGATGGTAATGTTTAGAAAAAGTGTGCACTGAACTCCAAGTAGCTGCTTCCAAAATATCTTTGGTAGCTACTCCCTCAAAAAGCAGTAGAAGTGGCAGTAGCCCTAGTGGAATGACAGCCGGAATCTCCTTACCATGATGAGAATAACAAAAGGCAATACAATGACCAATCCACTTAGAAATAGTTTGTTTAGAAACAGGTTTCCCCTGAGAGCTTAAAGCAAAAGAAACAAATAACTGTTGAGACTGTCTGAAACTTTTAGTCCTGCTCAAATAATAACGCAACTGCCTGTGAATATCCAAAGTGTGCAAAATTTTCTCCCCTTTATTTTGGGGATCAGCATAAAAAGTAGGCAAATGAATAGATTGGTTCAGGGCCACATTTGAAACCACTTTAGGCATAAAAGTAGGGTTAGTACGCAGAGATACCCTATCCTTATGAAAAATCAGGAAGGGTTCAACTGCCATTAGAGCCTGTAATTCAGATACCCTTCTAGCAGACGTAATGGCCAACAAAAAAGCAGTCTTCCAAGACAAAAACTTTAACTCAGACGTAGCTGCAGGTTCAAAAGGAGGTAAAGTAAGTTTTTCCAACACAAAATTGAGATCCCAGGAAGGAGTAGGAGCTCTACGCGGGGGTCTTATGTTCTTTGCCCCTCTAAGAAATTGCTTAAACAAAGGATGAGAGAATAAAGGTGGGTCACAGTCATAGTGAGCAGAAATGGCTGCAGCATGAACTTTCACGGAGGAGAAAGACAAACCCTTGTCTAATAATTCTGTAAAATATTGAAGAGAAACACTCAAATTAGGCCTGGAAACATCAAAACTCCTTGCTGTGCTCCAAATAAAAAATGTCCTCCATTTATCAGCATAAACTTTCCTTGTACTAGGCCTTCTGGCCTCCAAAATAACATTCAAAACTTGTTGAGGAAGCTTCGACCCTCCAGGTTCTAGAACAGAATATGCCAGGCTGTTAGATGCAGGGACTGAATCCTGACATTGAGGAAATGATTGCCCGCCTGGGACAAAAGGTGTGGAATTGAAGGCAAAGGCCAAGGAGGCTCCCGTACTAAACTCCTCAGCAGAGGGTACCAGTGCTGTCGAGGCCAATCCAGAGCTATTAGAATCATGGAGGGCTTGTCTTGTCTGACCTTCAAGAGCACCTTGGGAAGGAGAAGCAGAGGAGGAAAGGCATAAACGTGAAGATTGCTCCAACTGAATGATAGAGCATCCACTTTCCAAGCTGTGGGATGAAACATCTTTGTGCAAAACTTTGGCAACTGGAAATTTGTTGGAGAAGCGAACAGATCTATGTCTGGAGTCCCCCATATCACTGTCAACTGTCAAAATACATGAGGATCCAACTTCCACTCGTGGGGATCCACCATCTGTCTGCTCAAAACATCTGCTAAGGAGTTCTGTGCTCCTGGCAGAAACCTTGCCTGAAGAGTGAGGTGCATACTGAGAGCAGTCTCCCACAGAATCATAGCTTGTCTGCAAAGAGGTGAATGGGTTCCCCTTGCTTGTTGATGTACCACATGACAGTTGTGTTGTCTGTTTGAATCAACACTTGTCCCGGGTGAAGTAAATCCTTGAAAGCCATCAATGCAAATTGGACTGCTAACATCTCCTTCAAGTTGATATGTAAATGCTGAAGTCTGGCAGGCCACGTGTCTTGAACCCACTTCCCATTGAGGTGTGCTCCCCAAGCCTTGTCCGAGGCATCTGTCGTTAAGATCTGACTCGCCTCTGGTCGGGTCACAGAGAGTCCCTTGTTTAGGTGACATTCCTGAGCCCACCACAAAAATTCCTTTTGAATGCAAGGTATTATTTGAATGACAGTGTCCAGATCGTGGCAGTGTTGTGTCCATACATTTTTGAGATACCATTGTAGCTTCCTCATATGCAGTTTGGCATTGGGAAGCACCAGAATATAAGATGCCATGAACCCCAAGGCTTGAAGGACTGTCCTTGCAGTCAGCCTGGACTGTAGAGACAATTGCTGGAAGTAAAGTGTAAGGTTTCTCTGCTTGTCCGGGGTCAAAAAAGCCATCTGGGAAGCTGTATTCAGTCTCACACCCAGAAAGCACATTTCCTGAGAGGGTACTAGACTGGACTTTGTTTCGTTCACAGAATACCCTAGGCACCTTAACACTGCCATAACATACTGTAGATGGTGAAGAAGCTTGTTTTCGTCTTGAGCAAGAATCAGGCAATCGTCCAAATAAGGGTAAATTTGTATTCCTCTTAACCTTAAGAAGGCTATCACCGGGGCCAGAACCTTTGTGAACACCCTGGGCGCAGTAGATAAGCCAAAGGGCAATGCAGAGAACTGATAATGTAAAGTCCCAGCCCGAAAACGCAGGAATCTCATGCAACTGGGTCTGATAGGAACATGAAGATAAGCCTCTTTGAGATCCAGAGTTACCATCCAGTGGTCTTTGCCCAACAGAGGCAGAAGTTGTTGCAACGTCAACATTTTGAATTTTGGAATGTCCAGGTATGTGTTGAGGATAGATAAATCCAAAATTGGTCTCCAAGTGTTTCCTTTCTTTGGTACAAGAAACAGGCGAGAATAAAATCCTAGGCCCACTTCTGACATAGGGACCTGCTGTATAGCCCCCATTTGAAGAAGTAAAGAAATCTGTTTGTGAGCCTCTACTCTTTGCTGAAGAGGAACGTCTGGCATGCCTTTGAAAGGAGGCAATGTGTGGAAATAAAACTTGTAGCCTCGGTTTATAATGTCCAGTACCCATTTGTCCTGGGTGACTAAAAGCCAGTTTTGCTTGAAAAGTGCTAACTTTCCTCCCAAAGGAGCTGCCAGACAGGAGGGATCTGGCAGCTGAAGATGCAGGTCATTGGGCCTGTTTACGAAAGGACTGGCCCCTGCCCTCACTTGTAGATGGTGCAGGGGAACTCCACGTTCTAGGCCTGAAAGAACCCTGAGCTCTGCCCCTACCACATCTAGATCTGCCCCTAGACTGTAAATCAGAAGAAGGGTAAGCCCATCCCCTAGTAGGCCAATTTCTGCTAAACTTAGGGGGCTGCACCTGCAAAAAATCTTTAACAGTCTGCATCGACTTAGCCTTGTCTTCCATTTTCTTTAAGACAGACTCCACAGGAGGACCAAACAAAACTTCAGACTGTAAAGGAGCATCCAGAATTCTAGCTTTAACATGCTCTGACAAACTCTGATCCTTAAGCCAGGCGTGCCTGCGAATAACTGATCCAGTGGCAGCCACCCTGGAAGAAGCTTGTAAAGCATCGAAACCACACTGCAAGGAATGCTTACCCACCTGATCAGAGGCATGAACCAACTCCTGTAATTCCTTACACTCTATGCCCTCTGCCAAAGCATCTACCTTAGATTTTAATTGAGTAAGGAGAAAATTCTGGTACTTTAACATATAGATAGATTCATAGATTAGTACTAAGCTATCTGCCTTTGTGAGCATTTTAAGCCTAGCCAATTATCCCTTGTGAGACTCAAACCCTGCACCTTGTGTTTGCAAGGCAAACACCTTAACCATTAGGCCACCCTCCCAACCCCTTGAAACTGGCAATTCAAAGCCCTCATTGCTAGAGTGGAAGAGGTGTACACTTTTTTACCCCACCTATCCAAAGCTCTAGATTCTTTATCCATAGGAACTGGATTCTTTACAACAGAAGCCCTGACACCCTTAGGTCCCTGACTAATAGTTTCTGGGTCATCCCTTGGGCTCTTATACAGATATTTATGAGCCTCAGGCACCCTGTAATACCTATCAGGCTTAACTGGCGCAGGAGGCAAAGAGTCTGGATTAAGGGAAGCCTCAGAGAAAACATCCTGAACAACATCCAAAACAGGAGGTATAGCTAAGGGCCGATGTTGAGGCAAAAACAAAAATTCCCTAAGCCTCTTTCGGGAATCCGAGAAATCCTGACCTTCCCATTTAAAATGCTCCCTCATAGAATGCAAGGTTTCTGAGAAGGAAAAATCCTCTGGAGGAGAAGCAGAAGGACTGGAATCCTCTGCATCCGAATCTGAATAAGGAGGAAAATCCTGAGTGTCTTCAGCCGAAGACTCTGAGTAATCTGAAGCCTGTTCCAAACTTTCCACTTCTGGCTCCACCCTAGGCCTCTTATCTGGAGGGGGCATAGAACCCCTGATTAAGGAAATTAAATCTTCTGCCATTTTAAGCATGTGTTTTTTAGGCACAGAGCCTGCAGAACTAGGACTGACACCTGAGGAGGGCAAACCAGGCCTGCCCTTAGAAGGTACCTTAGAGACTGAAGGAGAAGGCCTAACCACCTTAGGCAAAGAAGGGAGTACAGCAACCTGAGAGGCCCCTTCAGCCTGACCTGACTCCTGTGAGGCCACATCTTGCAAAATTAATGTCTCCCCCTGAGACTCAGCTGAAACCTCGGCTGGATCTACAGATTCCAGCGTAGTTTCTAAAGAACCGGCGTCCGGAACAGACGACTCATCCTGCTTGGACCTTAACGACTTATCCTTGCGCTTCTTAGCAGAAGCGGGCGTCGGAGGATCCGCTTCCGAAAGACAAGCCTAGCACAATCTAACCTACGTTTAATGGTGCGCTTATTAAACCTAGCACAAAAGCGACACCCGACTACGTCGTGCTCAGGCCCCAAACAAGGAATACAAAGAGAGTGGTAATCCCTATGCGGTATTTGTTTCCCACAAGAAATACAATTATTCACTTTTTCTGACATCCGGAATTAACTGAGGCAAGAAAAAACAAAAATATTCCCCAACGGGGTACTTAGCCCAACTTGGTTTCGGTCTGAAACTCGAAATCAAATTTCAGAACGCCGAACGGCACTTGCAAACGCTGCTTCTGCTTCGGACCATGCGGCAAAAAAGACTGAGGATATGACGTCGGTCATGCGCTTTAATACCGGGACGCACTGACGTCAGATCTGAGCGCCCATGACTGACGCCAGCCTAATACTTTGGTATTCGGGCCGACCGAGGACAGCGGACTACCCACAGGTTATGACTGCAGCAATGTGAGATGAAGAACATCTGCTCCTTCTTAAATATCAGTCTATGATAAAACTGTGCGAGTGGGCTTCTGTGGTGTAGGCACAGTGTTTGGTAATGTTGTAGGTGTTGTACTACATTCCATTCTCTGGCCCCTGAGACTGCAGCCAGCCACTGGTTCTTCATCTCTTGATCTGTCACAGGGTGCTCCTATTTACCCTTAGAATATTCTTATTTTGATCAGCTAACTGCTCGACACAGGGGTGATAAACAACAGGCTATGAAAAACAATCTGTTGTAGTACTGCTGACATATATTTTGGAGTTTGTCCCATAAGGCTCGCACTGCCTCCCTATGCCTTTGTGTAACCAGCTGATAGCTTTCCAGGTGTAATGCTGCCTTCAACTTGTTTTAATCAACTTCTAACAGTAGCAGGGTGTGTGCCCTCCATTGTTTTACTGCTATGAGACATACATCTGGACAACCTTGCATCTTCCTATTGTCTCTAAACTGCTGTAGTATCCTCTTGTAAGCCACCTAATTACCTGTGCTGCAGGTGTTTATTATCTGTTATTCTCATATGTGCACAGATACTGTGAATGACTTTGTACCCACACTGGTACTGGTGCTGTTTCCAGTGACACTCTCATGAATTGAGCCCACTATTAAAGCAACATAGTGAAAACTGTCCAATTATTCTTCACCTCACCCTTTTTTCTGATTGCTCCCTGCCTGAACTATACATATGTTGTCTGATTTTGAGTTGGGAATACCTTGTTTGCCTTCTGTTTGTATATCCAGAAGAACTCCAACTTTGTAATGGCAAAGTAATGTCTACATGTAATTACTCTTGGCCACCTGCTGCTGAGCTGGCTTCCTCCTAAGTATGTCTCTCCACCAAATTCTTAGGGATATGGCAACAGTTATCCTGAAAAAAAAATGCAGTGCAGTCAGAGAGTGTGCCAACACACAAGTAAGATTACCATCTCAAAAATTTAGATGACTAAAGGCAAGACTACTCTTGTTACTTGATAGGTTTATAGGTGGTTACTAGGCTACTGACCCAAAAGTCTTTATAAGCCTAGCCGTGTGTACCCAATGTAATATTAGAGAAACCCAATATAAAGGATCTAGCCTAAACTCAAGATCTTAGTTAGCAAACACTGCTCATATCTAGGAGGGTCATAGGTGAAATCTCCGGCAAGGAACTTTGGTTTTCCATCCAGTCATTCAGGCTACACACAAACAGGGTCATAGAGGGCTTTGTATGATGTGAATTGGCAGTCTATTCCAGAGGAGTGACAACCTCTGAGAGACATATCTCTCTCTCTCCAGCAATCCAGGTTAAGGTCACTGGAGCAAGGGACCCTTATCCCATTTGACTTGTGGATGTGCAGCATTTCCATTAGGTTTGGATCTGAGATTGCTCTGTAGGCCAGGCACAAGTCTCCTCTAAGTAGCCTGTATGCTTCTGAGTACAGTGACAGTAGCTTCAGTCTGCCAATGTATGACGTGGTAGAGACCCTGTTATTATCTTGGTTATAAATCTTGGAGGTCTGTCAAGTTGCTGCGGGTGCCTGGTAAGGTACATACTAAAGGGAGCCTTGTACTCAATTATTGGCCTGATAAAGGTCGAATACAGGGGAGTTATGACCTCTTTCATTCTTGATGCAATGACTTTGATAATGAGGTGAGCAACATAGAATGCCTTCTTTACCACAGTAGACACATGGTGGTCAAAGTTTAGGCTACAGTCAGCTTGCGTTCCCAAGTCTCTCACTACTGAGTTGTTAACGTTAGGGTACTATTACATGATAGTCTGCACGGATATCATTTTTACCGAAGGATCCGGTCCGCTAATGATTGGCAGTAGATTTTTATGAAACGCCGTGGTGCCAGCTCGACGCCCAACCTTCAATGAAGGCATGCCCATTTACGCACGCATGTCTTTAGAACGCTACCCAACCGTGGGGAGGACATGCAGACTCCACACAGAAGGCTTTCCCAAGCCCAGCCGAGAATCGAATGGGAGTACCTCTTGCTGTGAGGTAGCAACGCTACCGCCGTACCACCACGGCAACACATGCATTTATTTATTTAAATTATTATCCATTTCCATCTTGATAAGGAGGTAAGTGGTCTCATCAACACAGCCATCTGCGTCACAAAAGAGGCAAGTCTGAGAAAAGTTATGAGAATTCCGATATTAACAGTGAAGTATACCACTACAACAATTATATGTACTGTTTACAAAGTTTTAATAAAATACACGCATTATCAGCTATACCTCTCAACTGGATAGATTTCCACAGAATGTACATATTTTTGGACCATTGTTTCATAAAATTGTGGTTTTCTGGCAAATTAGCAGCAAATCATTAAAGGCTGAACTTAGAAAATAATGGCAGAAATTTGAGTTTCAGACTTCATACCTTTCAGAATATTCATGCTAATGCAAAAAATAAGTTATGTTCTTACCATAACGTTCCATCTGTGTTGTTCATCTTCATTCATTCCTTACTGATGGGTGTCGGTTCCATCATCGGAACCGAGTCAGCTTTATAACAAGCTCATGCCAGCCAAAAATCTCTCGAGCTAAGCTTTACCCATAGTGCCTCTTTCCCTGTTACCTCAGATCGAGTTTGCCCATGATAAAGAAAGCAGAAGCTTTTTCTGAGCATGTCCTCTAATGTGGGATTTGGAACAAATCTGGACCTCCAGAAGCCCCTTGGAGGGGGAAGGAGGGTGGGACGCAATGAATGAATGAAGATGAACAACACAGATGGAATGTTATGGTAGGAACATAACTTCTTTATCCGAATAGCACGCTCTGCTAATGCGTCTGTCTCTAGTGTCATAACATAGTTAGGTAGTGGTTTGAATCCAGCAAGGGCAAGTGTGTGTGAAGGGGGGTAAGTGTGTATGAAAGGAACATCCCTTTAACCTATATTAATAGGACGTGCTGGAGGGACAGATTCATCACCCAGAGACTCCCTATGCTGTGGAACAAAATCCCGGTAAATGTGAGGCAGAGCACCTCGCTGGCCTTGTTCAAGAGGAATCTTGACCAATGGATGGGAGATCGCAGATATACCCCAGGGATTACTTCAGTGTCACTGCTCGACAGAGGCACAGCAAAATAATAGGCATAGTTTTATTCAAACTAAAGGGGTGGCGAAAGCCACATATCTATGGGCTAGGCTTATAAATGCCCTTGGGCAGATAGCCTAGTATGAACCTATGAACTTATGTTGTTAATCTTCATTCATTCCTTACTGATGGGACAGAGTCCCTAGCTACTTTATGTCCTAGGAGGCCTTTATGGAAGGATGCTCCTGAGTACCACTGAACCAAAGGATGCTCTCCCCCTGGAGACGAAATCCAATTTGTAATGAGTGATAAAGATATGAGGGGTAGCCCAAGTTGCAGCTGCACAGATATCATCCATTGAAGCCCTTGAGTGAAAAGCTACAGAAGTCGCCACTGATCTGGGGTGTGCTTTGACTTTGTTAGAGGAATTTGATTATGTTGGTAGACAAAACATATACAATTTCTCAACCACTTAGAGAAGGTCACTTTAGAAACAAAGTTTCCCAATTTAGGACTTGAATAGGAAACAAACAACTGGTCTGATTTACGTACTGATTTAGTTCTATCTAGATAAAATTGTAATTATCTATGTGCATCCAGCAACTGTAGGCAGTATTCTCCTTTGAGTAGTTTGGAAAAAAGACTGGTAGGTCAATGGTCTGGTTAACTGTCAATTCTGAAATAATTTTGGGCAGGAAGGAAGGGTTAGTCTGGAGTGATACTCTGCCCTTATGAACGACCATGTAAGGGCACTTTATGTACAAGGCCTGAAACTTAGATATGCGTCTTGCTGAGGTGATGGCTATTAAAAATAGGGATTTCCAGGATAAGAACTTTATATCGCAAGTGGCAGCAGGTTCAATAGGTGATCATGCCAGGGATTGCAGTACTGGTGTTAAACTCCAAGGTTCGATCAGTTCTTTGAAGGGTGGTCTGATATGCGAGACCCCTTTCAGGAAGGTTTTACCGAGACGATGGGAGATTAAGACGGAGTCCTGGAATCCATTATGAAAGTTTGAGATAGCAGCCAAATGTACTCGAATGGTGGAGTCTGCTGCTCCTGAATGAAGACGACCGACAAATAATCCAAAACCACACTAACAGGAGCTGAGTAAGGGTCTTGTTCTCTCTGTCAGGACCAAATAAGGAATCTCTTCCACTTGCTAAGATATATTTTCCTGGTGGATGGTTTATGTGAAGCCAGAAGAATGTTATGTAGCGGGGAGGTAAGGTTATTCTGCCTGGCAATTACTGGAAGTGGAGAAACCAAGTTGTCAGCTTTAGACTGGATATGTTTGGGTGAATCAACCCCTGCAGGTGTGAGATTAATTCTGGAGCTGGATCCAGAATCTATGGTTGGCATACTAGGTGAAACCAAAGGGAAATCAGATTTGTCAGGGCCAGTAGGGTGCAATGAGGATTACTCTGCTTCTCAGCCAAAGGGCCTTCTTTAGAAATTGTGGGATCAGGGGAAGAGGAGGGAACGCATACAGAAGTCCTGTAGACCAATTGTGTCTTAATGCATCCCTCAGGGACTCCCCCTGCAGGGAAATCAGAGCAAAGTAGCTGCTGCATTTGTGATTTCCTGGAAAGGTGAATAGGTCGCAGCAAGGCTGGCCCCAGCGGCTGAAGATCTTCGCCGCTACGGTTGAATTGAGGGGCTACTCATGAGGAAGGAGGCTACATC
>NC_056728.1:1704869233-1704921733 GCF_019279795.1 Protopterus annectens | reverse complement strand
TAAATCATCTACCTCCATAATTACTTTTTCAATTATTTTATCATCATAACCCCTTTCAATAAACCTCATTTTCAGTTCTTCTACTTCCCTCCTATATCCATCTTCCATAGGATTAAGTCTGGACGCTCTCATAAACTGTCCTTTCAGTACATTGTTAAATATGTGTTGGGGATGCATACTGTGCCTGTGAAGTAGTGTGTTCCTGTAACATAACTTTCTATGAATAGAGGTATTGAGGAGTCCATTATCCAACTTAAACACATCAACATCCAAGTATGTACACACACACACACACACACACACACACACACACACACACACACACACACACACACACACACACACACACCTCACCTCCATGACTGTCATATCTCAAAGAAAAGAGTACTTTCCATGACATGGCAATCTGACTTTGGTCAGTCATTCAGAGTCCTGTCATTTTAGTTACCATTTCATGGAAACTGCAATTAAGCAAATTACCAGTTAGAACTTTAATGATATATAGCTGTGTAGTCTAAAATGAATTGTGCAATATAGATAAAAATGGTTCAGCATATTTTTTTTTTAAACTGCAAAAAAATGTTCAGTGGTTTTCGCATCATGTTTGTCCAAACTGCATTTTCCACGATTTACAGCTAATATGTATAATTTTTGTTTACTAGAATTTACAAACCTAAAAGAGGAAAAAAATATTGATAAAAAAGAAAACTTTTTTCATATTTATTGTTCATTTTGAAAGGCAGACATGATGAAAATTTGTTTAATAAGTGGAATATTAGGTATATGATAAAAAATATGCTTTGAGGCAGAAAGGATGCGGATGAAAAATGAGGTCTATTTTAGGACTTCTGATTTACAAAAAATAAATTAGTTTGTAAATATGTATACATAACTTTGTAACTGTACATATGACTATTATTATGTAAGTACAAGGAACATTTAATAAGGTACCCCTTCGTGTCACAGACAGAGGTTCTCTGGTTTGATTCTTGGCTGGAGTGCCTTCTAAGTGCAGTCTGCATGTCTTCCCTGTGTTTTACGTGAGCCTTTTCTAGCTTTTTTTTTTTTTTACAAAGACATACAATAGACAGTTCAGTGAATCTAAATTTCCCCTATTTGTGAGTGTGACACTGAAGAAAGGGCTGGCAATTTACGTGCATTCCCTACTTGTCTAGTAAACTCTGTGGATGGTAGCAATTGTTCACAGGTTTACTACAACAGTCAGATGTTACTCAAACATGGATGGATGGAGTCTGTGTTAAAGGGCCATGAGATCTTTTACATTCATTTGCACTACCACCAACTCAGGTAGACCTGACCTTGGTTTAAACAGCCCACCTGAAGAATTGCACTTCAGGAGTGCACGCCCCAACCCCTATGCCATACTATGGTGTCAGTGCTGACAAATTAATGCAAACACCTGATGTGGGAACAGAATCCACATCCTTATACTCTTTCAGCATCACGTGTGAGTATGCTGGCTGATGAGCTACTGACAAGGTCTAAAAGAATCAACCCCCACCCTCCTAGACTGGCAAGGTGATACTGGAAATTTCACATAACTTCATTCTTCCCATCAGTCAAGTTCCTCTTTCCCTTGGAAGAAAAATAGAAGTTATGTTCTTACCATAACGTTCCATGTTAGTTGTCTTCTTCTCGCCTTCTTCTTGCTGGATGGGTTCGGAGCCGACCTCGGCTCCGACTCGGCCACTCTAAAAGCTCGAGAGTTGGTTCCACCGGCTCGAGGCTCCCCTTATATCCCACAATGCTAGGCGAGAGTTACCTCAGATCTCGTTTGTAAGCTAACCCCAGCTTATAATAGTAACAGAATAACTCTAAACAGAGTCCACCTCTAACAACAGGAAGAAAGAAGGGTGACCTACATCCTGATCCAGGAAATATGCAGAGCAGCATATGCCTAAGAAAGAGGTGGTAGAAAGAGAGGTCACGATCACAACTCCTCTAGGTCTGTCCAGGCCAGGGGGAAGGAGGTGGGGCCTTAAGAAGAAGGCGAGAAGAAGACAACTAACATGGAACGTTATGGTAAGAACATAACTTCTATATGTTAAGTTGTCTATCTCGCCTTCATTCTTGCTGGATGGGACCGTCCCTAGCACCTTGTTCCGGGTGGCCTAACGGAACAGACTCCTGAGAACAGTGGAACCAAAATTAGCTCTATGCCTAGAAGCTAAATCCAACTTATAATGAGAAATAAAAGTGTGAGGAGTAGCCCAAGTAGCCGCTGCACAAATGGTGTCAATAGGCAGTCTGTCTTGGAAGGCTAAAGAAGTAGCCAAAGCTCTGGTGGAATGGGCTTTAGGTTTATTAGGCAATTTTGTTGTCTAATTTCATATACCAGGGAAATCAAAGATGTTAGCCATCTGGATAATGATACCTTTGAAACTGAAAGTCCCTTTCTGCTTTCCGCATAGGAGACAAACAGCTGATCAGATTTTCTGAATTGTTTTGTTCTATCCAAGTAGTACCTCAATTGACGATGAACATCCAGGCAGTGTAATTTTTGTTCAGACCTATTGGAATACTCTGGAAAAAAGACAGGAGGTCAATGCTTTGGTTTAGATTTGATGTCGAGACCACCTTAGGCAAAAAGGACGGGTTAGTTCGTAAGGATACTCTGTCCTTATGAAACAAAAGATAAGGAGGACGACAACTGAGTGCTTGAAGCTCTGAAACTCTTCTAGCTGATGTAATAGCTACCAGAAAAGAGTTTTCCATGATAACAATTTTAAGGAACAGGAAGCTGCAGGTTCGAAAGGGGGAAGAATCAAAGAAGCAAGAACTAAATTTAGGTCCCAAGGAGGAGGAGGATTTCTTATAGGAGGTCTGAGAAGAAAAACTCCTTTCAAAAAGGCTTTGCAGAGTTTGTGGGACATTAGGGCAGATTCAGAAATACCCACATGAAAGTTGGAAATAGCTGCCAATTGAACTTTAAGTGTAGAGGAAATGAACCTGCATGGAAGAGTTCAGCTAGAAAATCAAGGACTAGTTGGATGGAAGCGGTGAAAGGATCTATGTCCTTTCCTTGAGCCCAATATGTGAAACGTTTCCACTTACTCAAATAAATCTTCCTAGTGGAAGATTTATGGGAAGCTATCAATATATCTCTAACAGAGTGAGATAATTGAGGAAGCCTGGCTAAGGTTGGAACTGGAGGAACCAAGCAGTGAGGTTCAGAGAGGGGAGGGAGCGATGAAACTGACCCGACTGATGGATCAAAAGATCTGGAACTAGGTCCAGATTCCACGGTCGCTCCAAGAGAAAACGATGTAGAAAGGGGAACCACACTTGTCGAGGCCAGTAAGGAGCAATGAGGATCAATGAGGCCTTCTGAGCGATAGCTTTCTGAATTACTTGAGAGATCAGTGGGAAAGGAGGAAATGCATACAGAAGACCCCGGGGCCAAACTTGGACTAGAGCGTCTCTGCTGGGTTGGCCTGGTAAAGGGAACAGAGGGAAATATTCTCGGCACTTGCTGCTTTGGGGAGTAGCAAAAAGATCGCAGCAAGGCTGACCCCACTTGAGAAAAATTTCTCTCACTACAGAGTCTTTCAGAGACCACTCGTGAGGCATGAGAATAGCTCTGCTCAACTTGTCCGCAATATGATTGGACTTCCCGGGGATGTGCGTTGCTATCAGAAAACGCTGAGAAGAAATCGCCCATTGCCACAGTCTGAGTACTTCTCGACACAGGGGATATGATCTGGTTCCGCCCTGTTTGTTGATGTACCACACTACAGACATATTGTCTGTCTGGATTGCAATTGTTCCCAAGGGAAGAGAGTCTTGAAGGGCTTGCAACGCTAAAAGCACTGCTCTCATCTCCAGAACATTTATGTGCAAGTGGCATTCGTTTGGTTGCCATGTGCCCTGGACTGTCCTGCCCTGATAATGCCCCCCCCACCCGATCAGGGAGGCATCCGTTGTCAGTGTAGCAACCGGAGGAGGTGGAACAAAAGGTCTTCGCGACAGGAGATGGGGGGAAGACATCCACCACATGAGATGCTTTTTGCACGCCTGCGTGATCACAATGGTGTGAGACATTGGAAGTTCCTGGTATGACCATTGAGTAAAGCATCCACTGAAGGATCCGCATGTGGTATCTGGCTAATGGAAGGAGAGGTATGGCCGCAGCCATAATTCCCAACACCTTTAGAACTAACCTGGCTTTGATTCTGTTGTTGTTGAGAAGGAGTGATACCAATTTGTGAATGTCTGATATCCTTTGATGTGTTAGCCTTGCAGACATGTTTATCGTATCTAGGTTTGCGCCTATGTAGGTAATAGTACGACAAGGCGACAAAACAGACTTTTCGCAATTTATTGAAATACCCAGTTTTTGACAAACGCGAAAAGTATAATCTCTGGCCATCAGAAGGAGATGCTTGGTGGGAGCTGTGAGGAGCCAGTCGTCCAAATATGGAAACACCTGGAATCCTTGTCGTCTCAGGTGAGAAGCTACCACTGCCATGCATTTGGTAAACACCCGGGGGGCAGTGGTGAGACCAAAGGGCAGGGCCCTGAACTGAAAATGACTGGTTCCCAGCCTGAAGCGGAGGAATCTTCTGGAGCGTCTGTTCATTTTTATGTGATAGTACGCATCCCGAAGGTCTATAGAGCACATCCAGTTTCCTTTGCCCAAAAGGGAAGGATGGATTGCAGCGTGACCATCCGAAATCTTGTTTTCTTGACTGATTTGTTCAAGACACTGAGATCCAATATCGGTCTCCAGTCCCCTGTTTTCTTTGGAACTAAAAAAAACCTTGAGTAGATTCCGGATCCTTGTTGGCCTGCTGGCACTGGCTGAATTGCTCTTTTTGCAAGCAGTTTTGAAATTTCCAAAGCTGCTAGATCCCTTTGAGCGGGTGGAACATCTGGAAGGGATTTTTTTGACTGATTTGGAAAGCGAAGAAAGGGAATAGAATAGCCTTCGGAAATGATGGACTGTACCCACTTGTCTTGAGTCAGGGATAGCCAGGCTTCTGGGTACAGTGACAATCTTCCCCCGACTGCCTCCGAAGATGGGCAGTCGGGCAACACCTCAGGGATGCTGAAAGGGCTTGTCAGGGAAGGCTTCCCGATTGCCCTGGTTCTGCGGACCCCCCCTGCCCCTAGGGCGACGTCTACCATTGTTATTCCCACCTCTGCCTTTGGTAGGAAAAGCGACTCTGTCGTCAGGCGAAGTCCCTTGAGATTGTTTACGGAACCACATCTTTCCACCCTTCTGGCCTTTGGGGTAAGGCCTGGAAGGAGTCGAAAACGGACTCCGGCGGCAGAAAGGGTCTTGCCATCAGACTCGCACCTAGTCAGGGTTTCTTTCACTTGAGGACCAAAGAGATGATCCATCAAAGGGAGTTCGTGAAAGACGTCTTGAAAGGGTCCAAAAATTGCATAGCCGCATCCAGGCGTGCCTACGTAAGGCCACCCCTGTCCCTGCGGCTCTGCTCGCTCCATCAGCGGCGTAAGAAAGGAGGCGCATGGAGGAGTTGGATATGGAATTAAGGGTAGCCAGCTGCGTGTTCATCTTTTCTTGGAAACCCGCAGCTGTAGGATCCTTTAACATTTCACTCGCTTCCTTGATCAAGTCCCTCTGTAGGCAGTAAAATGGCACAGGTAGTTCAGCGAACGCATGGTAAATGTCGCTGAGGAGAACATCCGCTTCCCGTACCTATCCATGGACCTAGATTCCTTGTTAGGTGGATGGACAGGTACTGAAGGATCAGCTAGTTCCTTCTTTGTGGCAGCAGCTACCACCATAGCATCCACAGAAACTCCTTTTGTTAGAAATTGTTTGTCTGCTGGAGCTGTTATGAACTTAGAAGGTCTCCTGGGAGTGGGGTCCACTGAATCAGGGGCCGTCCATGCCTTCTTAGCAACCACCTGCATGAGGGGGTCGAAGGGGGACACCCAGGAGGTGGAAGGACGAGAGCCAACGCCTCAAGATACACAGATTCGTCCTCCGAAGGGTTGAGGGCTGGCCAATTTCCCCTCTGTTTCAGGATCTCCAGAATGTCTGCAAATGAGACATCTTCAGAAGGGGAACGGGGGGAACCCTCAGAATCATCCAAATCTGTGTCTGACGTGATGGACTCAGGTGAGTCAATGTGTTTCCTCTTACACTTCCTTTTCCGAGGGGGCTCTTCTGCCAAATCAGGAGAGGCCTCGGAAGAGGATGAAATCCCCACAGCGGGTTCCTGAGGAGCTGCCTCTCTGCGGTCCGGGATGAGGGAGTGAGTCGACTTACCCTGAGGCACCATAGAGGGAGGGGCGGACGGAGCCGACTGTGGAGTAGAGCCAGGCTCTAACACACTCCACATGACCTCGAATGCACCCCTGTCAGGCAGAGCCAAAGGTCCCCGCTCCGAGGAGCTAAGAACCCCTCGGCACCGACAGTGATGGCTCTGAGGCCGATGTCGAGCCGAACTCACCAGCGCCGAAGCCCGAGAGGAGAGGGGGTCAGACAAGGGTCCGATGCCACTCACCCCTCGAGCCGACGAGGAAGTCCGGCGCCGAGATTCTTCCAAAGAAGAAAGCGGAGCCGGCAGCGGGCGAAGACAATTGTATCGGCTCCGACGTAATCACAGTCTCAGTTCCGACACGACCCGGCTCCGAACTCAAGAGAGTCGAAGGAGGAAATTGTTGATGGACCGGGGCAGGCATCGACTGATGAGTCGGGCTCTGAAGCATCTGGGCCAGTGCCTCGGACTTAAGTAGTCGACTCACTACCCTCTGAAGGTCATGATCCGACAGCCTCGATGACCTAGAGGAGTGAGACCTTTGGCTCCGTTCAGACAGAAGGGGAGATCCTGGAGCCGAATGAACGGAGCCAAGAGATGGTGACCTGGACCTCTTCCTAGTTGTCGGCTCCGAAGGTCTGGTCGGAGCCGACACGGGAACTTCTATAACCTCGGCTCCGGCCGGAGCCGAGGGAGCCACAGAAACTGTGGACTGAGACTTATCGGCTCCAGCCGGAGCCGATAAAGGCAAAGGTTGAGAAACCTGAGGTCTCGACTCAGTTGCCGGAGCCGAAGACCTAGATGCCTTAGAGGGCTTCCCTGTTGAAACAGACAGGGAATCCTCTGGCTTGAGTAAGCCTCTAAGAATTAATTTATTCTTTCTTTCCTGCAGGACCCTGGGGCTGAAGCCATGGCACACAGCACAGGAGTCCTGCAGGTGCAAAGGCCCCAGGCAATAGACACAAGAAGTGTGAGCGTCTGTCGGAGACATTTTCTGACAGCACGCATCACACTTCTTGAATCCGGACACCTTTGCTTCTTTAGACATTTTGTCTGAACAGGTGTACACAAACACGCACACAAACACACTAGTAATACCCAGTTAGATTAATACAATAAAAGTAGTAATACTAATAATTTAAAGTACAAAAACTACTTTAAACACACACACTCCGCTAGGGAAGAAAAGGCCTATAGGCCCAAGGGAAGAACCAAAGGTTCTTGGGGAAAGAAATGGAAATTTTTTTTTTTTTTTTTTTGGGTAGGGAATAAAATTTTTCTAACCTACACTAACTAAGAAAAATATTAAATTAAAAGGGGTTTTTAAAGACTAATTTTCACAAGAAAATAGTACTCACCAGGAACCGGTAGAAACAACCAACCTCGAAGCTGTAGCGGCAAACGAGATCTGAGGTAACTCTCGCCTAGCATTGTGGGATATAAGGGGAGCCTCGAGCCGGTGGAACCAACTCTCGAGCTTTTAGAGTGGCCGAGTCGGAGCCGAGGTCGGCTCCGAACCCATCCAGCAAGAATGAAGGCGAGATAGACAACTTAACATCCTCTTTTTTTGCCTTCTATTCCAAGTTTCTAAGACTGACAGACTGTAAAAATTCCTCCAGCAAAGAATGCCATGTAGAAGGATTAACCAGGGAAAGCCCAAGCAACTCTATGATGCGGCTTCCTCTGTGATGTCCAGAAAATGAAAGTAATACAACCAGGTCCATTTTCCACTACCTACAGGACTGAAGGCCAACAGGACTAAGACAGCTCAGTATCTAAAACTTTCCCAAGGTTATCCAACTCCTTGTTGTTACCCACAATTCTGTGTACAGAAGGAATCTTCTCTAGATTCTTTAGCTTAAAGAGGGCACAGCCAAGAAAGTGAAGAAATTGAGAAGGGGAAAAATCCAGACAAAAAAATGTAAGAAATGGAGGGAGGGCTCACAGAGGAAGATGGGCACCAGCTTATACATCTATCATTATGGCAGCAAAAATAGTAATAGCCTCTGCATGCACTCAGACATGTAGGGCACAAATTGTTTTTTTTTTTTTTTACAGTGTCAGTGGCTCAACAGGTAACGCACTCCCCTTTGGTGCTGGAAGATCAGAAGGCATAGAGTTCTATTCCTACCTAGGAAAGTGGATACATTTTCTAATACTGATACAGTGCAGTATTGGGGATGTTGCACTCCTGAGTGTGCCGCCCTTCTGATGAAATATTAAACTGAGGTCTCATTTGCCTGAGATGGTAGTAGCTCAGGCAGATACATAAAAATCCCACAGCACTGGAAAAAAAGAGCAGGTTCTTTTTACTTTTTGTGTCTGGCATGGTAGCACAGTGGTAAGATCTTTGCCCTATACCTCCAGGATTTGTGGTTCAAACCAGGCTTTCAGCCACTGTTTGTGTACAGTGTGCATGTTTACTTGACAGTTAGCATAGAGGATTAAGGCTATGAGCTGTTAACGAATTTCCTCCTTTAGCCAAAGGTTTGATTCCTTCAGCCTTCATTTGCCTAATGTGTGGCTCTGAGCAAGTCGCTTAACCAGAACATGCTCTGAGGTAAATTGAGAAATTGGGCTAGGCTCCTCAATGGCCTTCTGGACTGTATGACTAATAACTACGAATAAAATACAAAATTTATAAATCTATGGCAAGTAACACAGATTTTATAGGTGAAAGAAACAGGACAGAGTCCAAAGCATAATCTTCTGGGTGGATCATAGCAATGATTAACTCTAAACAGCACATCCCCAAGAAGCAACAGTATTCAAATCCAGCTGACCTTTAAATGTCTCACACAGACAGGAGACTATACTAACACTCAGCAAGCCTGTGGCATACAGTGATAAAGTCCTGACTACTGCACAGGCACTCAAGCTTAATTAGCAGCTGAGGTGACATGATGGGGCTGGCGGGGAGGATTGGCAGTGCCTATCCTGAGGGGAGGGACATGTCTCCTTGGTCAGCTATGCCTGCCACTCCAGTGTCATGGGATGTAGGTGTCATGAAAACAGAAAGCAGGGGCCAATATGGAGAGGAGTGTGGACTACAATTGCCCAAGGTGATGAGGGTAGTTCCTGTCCTAAGCTGTGAAGGAGCAGGTATGAATGGATGCGATACGAGTGCTGGTAGTGCAAGTGGTGATGTGGGTGCGCACCTCACCACCAGGGCAGAAGTTAGAGCCATCATAAAAAAAATGCTTTCATTGCCAGAATTGCCAATGACCGCTTAAGGCTCACAGATACCTGCCCAGATAATGACCCATCCTTGCACACATTTTCACCTTGGTGGATCAGTGGACGATTCTCACCCTAAGGGAATGATTGGGCATGTGTGCTACTAAGACAGTTCAATGATTAGTGAAAACGAAAAGATAAAAAAAGAAAGAAAAGCAGACTGATACTCAAAAACATGACAGCAGAGGATTTGCAAATGTTATAAAACAGCAAGGGCCAATCCACATTACACTAACCGAGTGACAGCTAAGTGGCTCAGAGATTTATAGTGCCCTTGCATGTAATGTGGGCACTATTAAAGAATAACTTTAGCTCAGTGGATCAATGCAAGACCAATGGACAGCTTAAAGGCTGTAAGCTTTTAAACTCCAAAAAAGATCATGCTGCATGTAAGATAAGGTAGAGATTCGGCAACAGAACACCTCTAGAATGAAGGGAAACCTAGTAGGTTAGTGCTGAAACAGCCAGATGCAATTTGGCCAAAACAGTCCAGCAGCTTTTCAGGTGGCAATAGCCTTGGGTGCAATGTAAAGTAGATCAGTGTCCTCAAAAATTAAGAGGAATCATATTACAATGGAGAAAATGGATTAAAAGGATCAAGTAAAACGGAATCCAGCAGCATGACAGCAATGGGAGTCAGCCTGGGCTCAAGTGCAGGGTAAGGCATAAGACCAGCAGGAGATCTCAAAAACAGAGAGGAATCCTAGAAGGGAGTGGCTAACAGCTAAAAGTCATTAAGCAATCCATAACACAAGTTGACAGAAACAGAGTCAGCCTGGGGATGACCACCAAGTTGGTAAACCTCTAATTTTACACGAAGGAAAATAAAGTATAGATTACCCTGACAGATTTCCAATGAAGCCCTTACTGTCCAAACCCTCTTCCAAATCAACTAAGCCATTAATCACTTTAGAAACTAAAGGAAAGGTGAAACATCCAAAATGCCTTTATCTTTAGAACTTAAATACAAGAGTTAACTATCCAATAACTCAACTACTACAAGAACACATCATGTCCCTCAGAGGAAAGGTAGAAGAACACAGCATAAGGGTTTTAGAATTAACGTGTTAAGCCAGAAAAATGCTCAAGAATAATCTACATTTGGGAACCTGTACAGTAGGGTACAAAGAAAAAACAGACAGCTGTTAAACCCCAAAGCTTCTAAAGTTATACAGCTCACAGTGCAAAAGTTATACAGCTCACAGTGCAAAAGCTATACCATAAGTACAGGGAAGTACATGGCAAAGACTGGAAACAACCAAAAGACCAAGTACAAAAGGGAAATTAAAAAGATAAAGTTATGTTCCTGAATGTACTGTAAAGGATGCCACAGAGAATAACTAGTTAATGTCTGGGCATAAAATGAAAGGTGCATTGCTAGAGAAAATCTTGAACACAAAAAGCAGGATTAATGCGGAAGGCAAACATGTCTAGTCAGAGGAGAGACTGAAAGGAACATACTGCAAGATCCAAAGCTCTAAATAACACTCTGGCCAAAACAAGTATACGAGTGAGTTAGGGGGTGGGCATGCCAAGCATGACCTAAATTGCTCTACCACGGATCAATGAAAGTTTGGGAAACAGATGCTTTATGTAGCAAAAGTGAGTGCCATGCAGATAGAGAGAGAAGTACAAGGCATCTCAAAATATAAGCAGACAAGGAATCTGTCGTGACTGACCTTACATAAAGAGCAATTAAGGGATAAATAGGCAAGTAGGTTTCACCCCAGTGTGTGCTCTTTAATAGGGCTCCTGAAGGAAGTAAGGTACAAACAGAGGCCCTGAAAGAAGGAAATGAAGAACAAATTATAACAGCATATTAGAAACTAGCATGGGTTAGTCTTAGTAGGCTATCTCCTGAAGTATTAGGACTAAACTCCTCTGAGACTGAAAAGAATATAATGCCAGAGATGCATGGCAAGGCCAGGAATCCATTGGGTTAGTGTGGAGCACCATGAGACATAGGCAGTATGACGTCCCTAAAGGAGTAAAAGTAGTAACAAGAACTAGTAGTCTAGAATCTCAAAGACTTTAGATAATGGAGTGTTAACCTAAGCATGCAGATCACATGACAGTGCTGTTTTAGCAAACTGTTGAATTATAAGTGATCAATGAGATAATGAGGAGTTGAGAGGATTACCACCACTAAAAGGATGCCATCAGCTTCAAGATCTCCTCCAAAGGAAGAGTCAACTTACTGTATGCTCTTCAATTTTTCAGAAAGAGGTGTCTTATGGTCCTCCAAGTCCCCTTCTCAGAGCAGAGATATGAGGGTAGCCCTTCACCTCTCCTTAGCTCCAGGATGGTTAAGACCCATGGTCAATGCACGTGCTTTGGCTCATGTGGCCAACAGGCAAATGCCTGATATTGAATGCCAGGAAACTGGCATCCAGGGACATGTCCACAATAGGTGGTGTGGGAAGCAGAAAGGCCTTTGCAGGGTCTACTACCAGCATCAATTAACTTGTGTTCCCTAAAGGAAGCTTCTGCACCCAAGAGAGCTGAGCTCATTAGTCATCAAAACAGTTGTCCAACATTCACAAGCTGGGCCTGAGTTGTGAGCCTTCCTAGTTAGGAAGAGTATAGTCAACCTTCTTAGGCCTGGACTACTAAGGCCTGCTCAGAGGAAGTCTGGTAGAAAGAGCCTTCTCCCAGACTGACACCATCAAAAATAATGCAGTAGACTGAATGTATTGCACCCCACTGATGTAGGTTGCTTACAAGCAAGTTCTGAATTCTCGACTATAGGATGGGCATGGATGACACCTCAAGACATACCTTCCCCAAGGTCGTTACAGGGGTGAAACTTTCAGACTTTTCACCCATTGCCAGCTTAGAGGGCTGGCACAAACCTGACCCCTGAAAAAAAGGGAGCTAGCAGCATAACTGAGTTCACTGCAAGGACCGGTGCATCTCCAGGAAGATAAGACCCATGTCTGCCTTTAACATCATTCTCCTTCTGTCAATGCTCTGGCATTATCATAGGACTGCAAGAGGGGCTCACCTTTAGATGCTGTGCTAGGTACTCTAAGTGGCCATCATCTTGAAACATGTCAGTCAAGGCTGCCGCTTTTCCTTTCTAAGTCATCAGATGGTTGGATTAAAATGCTGGCACCTAACATCAGTCAATGAACAAATCAAACACGTTTTCTAAGCAATACCATCAGTGATGGTGTATCTTGGTTAATGATCTGTTGGCTATAAGAACACTCCTGCATGCTTGTATTTTATAGGCAATAAACACTGAAACTTTCCAAATGCGAATGACATGATTCAAATTTGAAGTGTGCATGTCACAGAAAAATATTTAAGAGCACAAACACGGAGTATGGTCTCCTAGACCATGGAGTTCATACGGACCTTCTACTGTAGGTTCAAATAGTTACAGACAGTACTGGCTGGGATTGCAAAAATAAGTATTAGCCCACTGCAGAGGTCTCCTGACAGCAGCTCTCACTGTTCTTCTGAGAATAAGTGCAGGCTTCTATAACTAGCAAACAAGCTGAAGCCAGCAACCAAAAGATCAGAACTTGCAGAAATCAAGCTTGGATTTCAGGCTGCAAAATATGTTACTGCTGCTAAGTGGATCTGAAAAGTTCAAAATGGTGGATGTCAGTTACAACTCTGATATGCAGCAGGTAGCTACAAAAAATATAGAAGCACTTTTTTCCGGTTTACATCCTGACTTGGATTCAGGCAGCTGGATATTCAGACTGGCTGCTAATTTCTCCTTGCACTAACCCATTAATTGATCTACTGTTATGACCAATCATTTTACTTTAAATACTCCCCTACCCTGATCATCCTTTCACCCCTGATGAAAACTCACTTACCAATCCATGATGTTAGTGGACACCGCTGCAGAGAATCCAAGCATGTTGAAGCTGATCTCAGTCACTGTGCAGAGAGCAAGACCTCCCATTACAGGCAGCAATGCCAAGTTCACCCAAAGTCCTTTGAAAGAAAAGAAAAAAGGCAATTAAACCTTAATTCAGTCCATTCTTTTTTTTTTTTTTTTTTTTTTTTTTTTTTTTTTTTTAACACAAAGCAGCATTTCCTTCCACCAGTGAATAAGTTTAATTCTAACATTTGTTTCATCATTACAGTCATAAGCTGGGTTAATTAAAATGCTTCTATTGAAGGCTTGTGTGAAGTGCTCTTTATAAAAGCAGACCTTCAAATTTCCTAACAACATTGACGGGGGTTGTAGGTGAAAAATACTGAGCCACTGGTGGTATCACATGTGCCATCACCTCCACCACCAGCATCTTAATGTCAAAGTCCAGGACAATGTGATGCGAACAAACAGAGAAGAAAAAAAGTCTAGGGATAAAAAAAAACATGCACTCCCTTGTCAAACACTGCAAAGTGACATCCTGTTCTACACTTGGAAGGTGAATGCTCCAACAGTATTGAAACCAGAATTCTAGTGACCTCTGAGAGACAGCAAACATCTGTACTTGGGGATGCTTAACCACTTCTTGTAGCCCAACTAATTTATGACCCAAAGAAAGCTGACCTCCCCCTGGCTCTTCTCCACTCTCCTTTCCTCTTTAGATCACCTTTCTTGCCCATTTGTTTCTCCCTATGCTTTCCATAATCAGGGTCAGACTTGGAAGACAAGGAAACCACCTATTTTCTTTATCCTAGCTTGGCTTGACCTCAAGGCAACCTCTGAGGAATATGTCCTTTTTGGTGCCAGACAGAGTGCCCTCTTTGCACTGCACTAAAAATAGCCTACTTTCTTGTCCTTAACAGTTCTGGCATCAAACAAATCACAAATCTAGCAGGCAACATCAGAATGTTCCTTCTCAAAGCATACAATACACAAGGTATGCATTTGTCTTGGGAAGGTATTTTCTTACCATATTCACACTTTTTAAATGTCTTATCCCACAGAACCAAAAACGACCAGGTATCTAAGTCTTGGCAGCTCTTTATTATTAAAACCACTGTTAAGCAATTTCATCTGTAAAAGACATCTTCAAACCATGAATGAATCAAAGAAACAGAGACTCACTGACGTGATTCATTAAATGACACACCCACAAAACAATCACAAGTGAGCATAGTGAAAAAGTCCGCCAAAATATTTACAGGGACGTAGCCAAAACACTGTAGATCACATAGCATGTTGAACACACTAAACAAATACAGACACAGCAAGCAAGATATAAAGATATACAAGTTATAGTCTAGCAGCATGCATCAATTTGTATGAGATGGAAATAGCTTCGTTAAGACCTGGATAATTTGCAGCATCTAAATGGAGCTGCCAGAACATCTGTCGATGTAAAGGCTGATTCTGCCAGCCCCCTGAATATATAGCAGAATCAATCTGTTCAAGCACCATGAATTTAAATTTACTAAACCCAACACATACAAAAGCATGTCTAGCAAGTGCACTCTTGTTATCAATTCTAGTAATGCTATACTGGTGTTAGTAAATTCTTTTATTAAGTGCATTCTTAGCCCTACCAATGTAAAAGGTAGAACAGGAGGAGCACCACGCCAAATACACAACTCTCACAATACAACAGTTAAATTTCCCTTGTGGAGTCACTCTCAATATTTTTTCAGGTAGCGCACCCCTTAAATCAGTGTTAATACAGGGACACTGGTGGCAACAGCCACATTTAGATGTCATGAAGAAATTACTCTGAGATGTTTTGATTGGTTTGCCTTAGATGCTCTTCATGTTGGGTTTATTCTTGAAGATAAAGGTAGGGGGGACCTTAAAAAAAAAACCTTTGAATCATTATCCACTGAAGAACAGACCAGTTTTAGGTAGAATTTTGTGTATGTCATTCAGATCTAATGAAGATTGCAAAACCATATTGGAGATCAGAACTCGTACCTTTCTCACAAGTGTTGAGCTTGTAATTCTCCAAACCTTTCCTGATAATAAGGACTTAATACACTATCCCTTTCCTGTAGAATTTGATTGTAAAAATCTTTCACTAATGAAGTTGAATAACCACCATCAAGAAACATAGATTTTAACTTGTCAAAGTGTTGGATACATCTATTGTCAGAGGTTAAGCGAGATACCCTGACAAACTGATTCTTTGCAATTCCCTTCTTTTGCGGCAAGGGGTGGCAACTAGTGAACTGTGGGAAAGTATTACAGAAAGTATTTTTTTCTGCAGATGGAGGTTGTAAATACCCAGTCAACATCCTTGGTAATCTCAATGTCAAGAATGATGGTGCGGTAGATCCATATGCATGTGTATATACCTTTAAGAAGCTATACAAGGGCTTGCACCAGAGTACAAGTACTGAGCACGTGTGAGCCTGACTGCCATTTTATAGTTAGCTGTCGAGATGTGAACATGCATGGATGTAAGCTCTGTCAACTAGTTTGTTCGTATTTAGAGATGCTGCTATCCATCCTGATGTGTTTCTGTATGTTAGTATCTAAACGAAGCCCCCAGCCTACTCATTATTTGTATTAGAGATCAACGAGCGACAGTGCAGTCCCTGTTCACACTGTGTGTGGACTTTAAAAACAAAGTAGCAGACTCCAATTGTGCAATAAATTCACAAAACTGAGAAATGGCCGTAAAAAGACTTTGGATGTCACGTTGCCAAAAGATACTCCTTGTTGCACTCTATGCTCTTTAGTTTATCCAGTAGGTCCCAGGAGTCCAGAATGATGTGGGAAAACTTAATGAAAAGTGATTTAAGCTTTCGATCAGTAAACTTGGCCATTGGCTCAGTGACAGAGCCCGCCGCAAAGGTGGATCAGAAAGGTTAGAATGAATTTTCGGTATCCTAAAAATTTTGGCGATGACAGGATGGTGGACTTTCAGAAAAATCAAACAATCAGGGTTATAGTATCAAACAGCAAACATTTGTCTCAAAAGACGTTAATTGCCCTGTAAACAATATCAGTTTCATTGATTAACATAGCACAATGCTGTAAACACAATCATCACTGAGCAATCTGCGCATACGGCCAGTGCAGTCAACCCAGTCCATAATTACCAATCCCCCACCTTTGTCATGTTTCATACACCCGATATTTGTGTCATGTTGTACAAGATTACTCTGTCATCCTTAGGTAAGTTATAGAAACTGTGCTTTCTCTTGTTATCCAGCAAGCCTCTTATCTCTCGTTCCCATGACTTCTTAAATACATTTAACACTGGATGAAGGGGGGGGGGGACTGGTCTCACTTTTCCTTTTAAAATAACTGGCAGAGGTGTCTGGAGTTGATACATCCCGAAGAAAATGAGGAAATTTAATTTTCTAGTGAAAAGTTTCAAATCCACATTAGCCCTGCCCAAGGGTGTAAAACTGAAACCCTTCAAGAATAAATTATGTTGCTCTGGCCCAATGTACAAATCAGTAAAATTATAAATATTAAAACTGTAATAAGAAAATGCCCATACATGCACGTCTTTGGCCTTCTTCAAAAAGAACCTTGACTATTGGATGGGAGAGAGGAAATTCACCCCGGGGATCACGTCAGTCGCCTTTGCTAGACAAGGATCCAGGGAAGTAAATATTTTGGGAAGAAATAGTCAGGGAAATTGTTATGGCTAGGCTTGTATAGGCCCTAGGACCAGATAGCCTAGTACCAATCTATGAACCTATAAGATGAAACAGACACAATACCAGAGGTATGAGAAGAAAAACCAGTGTTCACAAAACTGTCAAAATTCACCATCTCTTGAATTGATTTGCATGTCGATTCTAGTTTCCCCGTTTTTTTTTGCTCTTCGTCCGATAACCAGGATTGTTGGATGCTGTTGGGGCTCCCCTGTGCTTGTTTGCTAACTGCTTTGATCTCCTGAGAAAAGTTTGCTATAAAGTGGACTCCATTTCATGAGAAAGTTCCTGTTCATAAAATCCATCTGTAGTAGGTACAGAATAGTTGTTGACATGGGACATATTAGGATACACAGTTTTATTGTGATAATCATTGTCCTGTGTTAATTTTTTGTCATTTCTACATTTAATGCATGTCAACTTGGTGTCAGTTTGCTGGAAAACATTAAAATTAAATTTAAGTTTAGGAAAGTCAAGGTCTGCAGTAATAGAAACCACCAGTTTAGAGATTTCTTCCTTATAGTGGAACATCAGTCTCTCATTCTTCTTAATGACAAGGCGGGTTAGTTCAAGGCCAGTCTTCTCAAACAGATCCAAAAGTTCCATGTGAAAAGGGGAATTCTCCTCCACATCCTGGAGATGTTTCCCTAGTCGTATGTTGCCACTTAATACTTTCTTCCGGGAAATAACTGTCCAGCTGTAATGACTTATATTTATATAAAGATTTATGAAGTACTTGAATTTGCTCTTGTAAGGGTAAGAAACCCTCATTTGTTCCCTTTCAGTGGAAAAGTCAAGCATATCCAGCGATTTTAGAAACATTCCCAGTTGGACTGAAGTCACATTGGGAAACAGAATGCACATTAATGAAGCTGTATCGTTACCTTGTGTTGACCCTTGTGAAGCCAGAAATTTTGTTAGACCAGGCTCTATAGGCAAATTGGCAGCATAACTTGTTTCCGCCATCAAACTGGTAAAGAGCTTGTGTTAAGTGTTGTATAAGAAGAGGAAGGTTATCCGTAGAACCAGAGGAATTCACATTGGGGGTGTCCAAAAACAGCTGATCCAAACAACTGTTCCTGCAAGTCAAAAGAAGATGATTTAATTTCCACATTTCGTTTAGGGATGCATCAACTCGACACCTCTGCCAGTTATTTTAAAAGGAAAAGTGAGGCCAATCCCCCCTTCAGCTAGTGTTAAATGTATTTGAGAAGTCATTGGAATGAGAGATAAGAGGCTTGCTGGATAACAAGAGAAAGCACGGTTTCTATAACTTATCAAGGGATGACAGAGTAATCTTGTACAACATGACACATGGCAAAAATATCACGTATATGAAACCCGAGAAAGGTTGGGGACTGGTAATTATGGACTGGGTTGACTACACTGGCCATATGCACAGATTGCTCAATGATGACTGTTTACAGCATTGTGTCAGCCAATGAAATTAATATTGCTTATAGGGCAATTAACGTCTTTTTGGATGAGCTTTTGCTATTTGACACTGTACTCCTGTGGTTAAGTGTACCATCCCGTCACCCCCAAAATCTTCAAGATAACAAATATTCATCCTAATCTTTTTGATCTACCTTTAAGGCCTATTCTTGCTGCGGGGGGATCTATCACTGAGCCAATGGCCAAGTTTGCTCATCAGAAGCTTAAATCACTTTTCATTAAGTTTTCCCACATCATTCAGGACTCCTGGGACCTACCGGAAGAGCAAAGAGTGCAACAAGTAGTATCGTTTGGCAACGTGACATCCAAAGTCTTTTTACGGCCATTTCTCATGAAAAAGGGCTTGACGGATTTTAAGGAATAATATCCAAATTTGGTTCCTTATCAAATACCGATGTGTTCTTGGGTCCAGGATTTTATGGAACTGGTCTTAGGTAACAACTTCCTTGTCTTTGATGATGAATATTACAAGCCGCATGTGACCCTATTTTTGACAGTGCAGTTTTGCTAAGATGGGAAATTGAAGCCATTTTCAAGTTGGAACCTTTTTGTACATTGCGTTGGTTATTTCCGTTATCTGGATGATATACTTGTTGTGTGGTCTGATGATGAAGTACAGTTTCCTGATTTTGCTGCATAACTGTGTCAACTTCTTCGTTTTTAATGTTCACACACAGTCTGAACATGGATCGCACAAATTTTCTTGATATTGAGATTACCAAAGATATTGACAGGGTATTTACAACCTCCATCTACACAAAGCCTACTTTTCTGAATACTTTCCTGCATTTCACTAGTTGCTACCTGTTGCATCAAAAGTAGGGGGTGGTAAAGAGTCAATTTATCACAGTATCTCACTTAACCTCTGATGACATTATATGTATCCAACACTTTGATAAGTTAAACTCTGTTTCTTGACAGTGGTTATCCAGTTTCATTGGTGGGAGATTTTTACAATTAAGTTTTACAGGAAATGATGGTGTGCATGCTCCTGTTATTGGGAAGAGTTTGGAGAATTACAGGCTCAACACTTGTGAGAACGGTATGACTGAGTTCTGATTTAAACCACAGTTTCTGTCATTATTCCAATATGGCTTTGCATTATTCATTAGATGTGAAAGACATACAGAAAATACCACATATATCTTTATATCTTGCTTGCTGTGTCTGCATTTGTTTAGTATGTTCAACAAGGTATGCAATGCGCTATGTCCCTTTAAATATTTTGGTAGACTTTCACTATACTTACTTGCGATTGTTTTTGTGTGGGGGTGTGCCATCATTTGAACTTTTTAGTGAGTCTGTTTCTTTGATTCATTCATGGTTCTGAAGATGTCTTTTACAGACAAAAGTGCTTAACTATGGTTTTAATAATAGAGAGTTCTCGAGTCTTAGCTACCTGGTCGTTTATGGTTCTATTTGATAATCTAAGTTCCAATTCCAGGATTTCTGCACATATTTTTTTTATTCAATGTCTTATCCCATTCACTGATCATCATCAAAGTAAGTAGAAACCATAATATCAGCCAGTAATTTAGACTCTCCTAAAATAACTGCTTAGCTTATTATTGTGCTGCCACAGAACAGTGCCAGCTACCAAAGACTTGGTTCAACCTCAAGAAAAAGGCACCTAAATGCACATAAACTTTATGGAAGAGAATAAACTTGATGCCTACAAAACAGATGTTATCTGCACCTGGCAGCTAAAACTACTTAAAAGTGCAAAGAAAGTCAAATACATGATACAAAACTCTTAGCACTCAATATGTGTCAAGACGCAGACGGGGAGGAGAACTACAAACTCACAGAAATTACAGAAAAGTCAATGGAATAAACTAACCTGAATGCAAAAAATCTCCAGTTCAATGTTCTCATTAATACAGTCAGGCCCTCCAGCAACAGGAATACCACAACTCCAGATAAATTATCCACAAAATCTAGCTTGAGGCTATTTTCCCGATGCTAGCTCTAACCACCATGAAGGAAATCAACAGAGGAAAGAGGCCAAGCAAACCACTGTGGTTACAGAGAAGGAGTCTGAAGCATGAAAAGTCATTTGTGAGGTCTGTATTGCCTGGACAGACAAAAGTTGAACCAATCAACAAAAATGTACCACCAATCAGTCAATAAGGATACACCTGATCGTTTTGGAATGAATAATTATGTGAGATGTGCATTATAAAAGCAGGTCTTCAAGATTTCATGGAGTGCAGGCAATTTATTTTTAATACTGTCCACAGGCACTAGGCTAGAGCCACCAACTTTTGTAACATGACATCCAGTGAGGAGTACAGGTGCCAGCAGCACCTATGTCACTACTGTAACTGCATACATGCACCACCCCACTACTATACTTCTCTTCAATCCTTTTCTGAGCAAACCCAAAGCATGGAAACTCCACACAGTAATTCCACACCCGAAACTGCAGGGAAGGCAAACTTTGCCATGTTTTAAGTCTTTGCTGTTTGCCAAGTGCATTCTTCTCAGCAACTGCAAAGTACCCAGAATCACTTCATTTTGCAGTACATGTGGAGTGATGTGTATTGGTAGCACATTTAAGTACACTGGAAAACATTTTTTTTTTAATTAGCCCTCTTACTCCTACTATTATTGGAACGGTTTTATTTTTTATTTTACATTTCTCTAACCTTGTTGCACACCCTAGTATTTTATGACTCTCTCACAGTAAGCAGGGCACTACAATTGCTAGATGTAGTTATTTCAATTAATGATAGTGTTGTCCTTTAACTACCATCTCTCTCTCTTCCTTCTGTTTTCTTAACTGTTGGTACTGGGTGATAGCAAGGAATTACAGATTCTTCATTCTCAATAATGCTTAGTGGTTCACATTTCCAATGCTTCTCATGTCTTTCTATTTATGTTACAGTTTTTATTCAAACACCAATGCAACAGTGATTCAACACTGTTGTGCCTTTCAGTATACAGACCCTTAACTATGAGTATATCACAACCAAGAAGTTCAACTGTTTCTAATTCAGTATTACAGAACCTGCATTTACCTGTAGCTCCCATTTTTATACTACTTGTAAACCACAGTATATGCAAGTACACCATCTTAAGCCAGCATGTTTAGCTATTCTTTTTCTGGTTTAAATTCACTTCTCAGTAACTGTTTAGGTGTCAAATCTAGATCAACATGTAGCTGTTTGAGGAGTTCTTCATACTTGCCACTAGAATTATAGGCTTTCCAGTTAATTTTTTCTTCTGGTCCTGTTCTTTATATTCTTTCTTTTGTTTCTGGCACTTTGCGTTGCTGCCTGATTCTTGTCTAGGTACTTACTAGGCTACTGATCCACAACTATCTTTAGAACCCTAGCTCTGCATTCCCATGGCATTTTTAGCAATCAAGTATGAATAACCCAGATCCAGGCAGAAAATTTACATGTTACCCCTATCCATAAGATCAACATGTAGCTGTTTGAGGAGTTCTTCATACTTGCCACTAGAATTATAGGCTTTCCAGTTAATTTTTTCTTCTGGTCCTGTTCTTTATATTCTTTCTTTTGTTTCTGGCACTTTGCGTTGCTGCCTGATTCTTGTCTAGGTACTTACTAGGCTACTGATCCACGACTATCTTTAGAACCCTAGCTCTGCATTCCCATGGCATTTTTAGCAATCAAGTATGAATAACCAGATCCAGGCAGAAAATTTACATGTTACCCCTATCCATAAGAGACAAGGGTTCTAAAACTAAGGGTGAATTTGTGGTTTCCCAGCCATTCGCCCAGATTATGTTTGAACAGAGTAAGGGAAATGCTCTGCTTTATGTGGAGAGGAAGAAGATTCCAAATAAGTGGTAACCTATGTAATACATGCACATCCCTCCAGCTTGTTCTATTGATGTTGCAGAAAACATTAGGATCCCTTCAGAAGGTGCTTATGGCACTCATGGGCTTGCAGGCATGAAGTAAAAGTGAGAGGCTAGGGGACAGAGTTTGCTGAGGCTCTGTACATGAGGCAGAGATCGTCCCTTGATAGCCTGTATGACACAGAGAAGAGGGACAATGAACTGAGACCATCAATTTATGATTTGGGCACTTAACATTCTTGGTGAGAAAGCACTGTGGCTGTTAAAGTTCTGTTAAGTGTTTGGAGAGGTACATACCGAAGGGGGCATTATATTCTATGATCTGCCCAGTAAGTGCTGAATACAGTGTTATAATCTCAACCCTGGACCTAGACACCATACCCTTACTATTAATTTGCTCAGTGAAAAAGGACTTTCTTACTATAGTGGATACATGATGACTGAAGGGCAGTTTGTTGTTCACGTTGGTTCTTAACCACCAGATAGATTTTTAGGTGTGTGTTGTTGATGTGATAGTTACAGGTGACGTTATGTTTGCTGAAGGCTATTATACATGTTTTTGGCATTTAGTTTTAGCCCATAGTTATACCACCAACTATTTGCTTAGGAAAGACCCTCTTGGAGGATATTATTGTCCTCTGGATCTTTTATATCATCATCAAATTTACAGTCATTTGCATAACTGGTTCAGTCACAAACCCTTAAGATTAGTTTTGACCTCCGAGCATTAAATGCTGAAGAGGAGTGGCACAGGCACTGAACTCTGGGGTAAACCACTAAAGGCAGGTCTTTTGGATGTGGTGCAGCCACCTACCCTGATTTCCTTGGTTCTATTTGTTAGCCAGTTTGCTATCCAATGAGTTACACAGGGATTAAAATTTAGATGGGAGAGTTTATCAACAATGGCCAAGTTGGCCAAGTGTGGGATGGTGTTGAACACCTTTACAAGGTCTAGATATGCAGCACATATGGATTTTCCCTTCTCTATTGCTTCAGTAACCTCTTCAAAGTTGTTGACCAGGTTAAGCTGGCAGGATCTGCTCTAGACAAAACTGAACTGGCTTGGGTCAGAGTTTGTAGTTTTTGTTGTATCATTATTTTCATAATGATTCTCTCCATAGCCTTACAGATGACACTGGTCAGATTTATAGGTCTATAATTATGCAGGCCCATTGACAACTCACCTTTGTGCAGGGATATGACTGTTGCTGTCCCTCAATTCGTCTGGCACAAAACCTGTTAGGAGGCTGGTACTGAACAGACTCTTCAGGGGGTCTGACAGATCCCATTTCAGACTGGCCAGAAGGGCAACCTGCTACATTATCTGGCCCCACAGATGCAGCATTCTTGGCCTTGGAAAGTGCTCTGAAGACTTGTTCTTGAGAGACTTGAGAGGGGAGAGAGTAGATGTGATTTGGGAATATATGGTGAGATGTGGGTGAAGTTAGAGCTAAATTTATCAGCTAGTAGACTGGCTATGTCCTCAGGGTCTGAGCATGGAATACCATTTACTATTAGTTTCGTGCAGTGCTGGGCATGGTTTCTAACATAGTTAAAGAAGGCTTTATGGTTGCTATTCATCTCGGTGGCTACTTTCATCACATATCTAGCTATGGTTGATTTGACTGGGGATTGGAGTTCCTTGTTAAGTTTACAAGAGCATCTTTACATCTTGAGTTTTACATTTACTATTGCATGAAAACAAGTTTTTTTTTTGTTACTGTAGTTTTTTTTAATATATGGGTTTCACCAGTGGTTTATTTTTAATGTATGCATTGGATTTACTTTGGAGAGGGAGAGAAGCATTTGTGCAGCTATTCACATCTGCATAGAATTTGGCAGTAAAGTATTCTGCATACGCAGTGGGGTCATAGGATTGGAGGGGATGTTAAATTTAGACAGAGCACCACTTAGTTTTAGTAGATTACCTTTACATAATCTCGGAGTACAGACATATTTGAAGATGATGGCTTCAGTCGCTTGGTGAGTGTAACTGATTTATGGTTCTATTTGACTAGGGAGGAAGCTACAACTGGTTGGGAACAGTTTTCCATACTGGTGAGAACCAAATACAAGATTTTATTTTCCCTAGTTGGGGTGTAGACTATCTAAACCTGAGTTTGCATTTATGAAGTCCTGAAATCTCTAGTCATACACATTAAGGGATGTACAAGTCACCCAGTTGATGGATAGGTAGATGAAGTCCCCTACAAGGACAGTGTTTGGCCTTATGCTCAGGGACTCCATACTAGTCAGGTAGGAAATATGGGCCAAGGGGTGCACAGAGCTGGTCCTATAGTTTATGATCTGATTAGAAGTTTTACTACTGTTACGTTAGATGTGGAGAAGTTTTCTGTCTTTGTCCCATATAATGAGCCTGGAGGTGAGATTTATGTTTTACAAATAGACACTACCACCTTTGGTGCCTTTGTCTAGTGCAGTGGGCCTGAACATGTGATAAGTGTTGAACCCCCATACTGATGGGATGCTGTAAATGGTCATAAACCACTTCTAGTTGAAGATGCACATACTGGTGCATTACAGGGTAAGAAGTACATGTAGGGAGTTGAGTTTTTCGTTGAAGCTCCTCAGTGTGGAGCAGCAATACCTTTTCTGAAATGCTTCTGCAAAACTAAGCAGATAAGTCATCTTAAACTTGTTTTTTTCATGGTTAAGAGCTTTAGCTATGTTTGGATCTGATGAGGTCAACAATTATGTATGTAGTCTCAAGACTGCAGACAAACAGTTTTGAGGAGGCTCATACCGAGGCCCTTCTGACCAAGGTGATATATAATCTTATCATACACTGATTTGCACGTATTTAAAAAGCATGAAGCATTTTTCTTGCTTGCTTGTCCAACTGATCTAATGCTTTCTGCGATCTGTCAATCACACCAAAGCTGTTAGTCAGAACAGAATGGGCAATTTGATTTATACATAATATCAAGGCAGCTTTCAATACTAGAGTTAGTCTTCTGAAGTATTCCTTATTAAACTTTGTTCTCATAGGTTCATAGGTTCATACTAGGCTATCTGCCCAAGGGCATTTACAAGCCTAGCCCATAGTTTTGTGGCTTACGCCACCCCTTTAGTATGGGGAACTATACCCATTATTTTGCTGTGCCTCTGTTGAGCAGTGACACTGAGGTAATCCCTGGGGTATATCTGCGATCTCCCATCCATTGGTCAAGATTTCTCTTGAACAAGGCCAGCGAGGTGCTCTGCCTCACATATACCGGGATCTCATTTGTTTATGTTTTATTACCAACTCTTCTCTCTTTCCAAATTATATACACCATTATGTCACAGGCTGATATTTTCTTGGTGTTACAGCTTGTCTGATACAAATGTTACTTTTGCTCATTTATTAAGACCAAAAGTCATTTTATATCATCAGAGAACATTTTAACTTAATAAAAGTGTTTTCAGTTGCTTGAGTAATGAGCTGTACAGTTTTAAATCTTCCACAAAAAAAAAAAAAAAAAAAAAAAAAAATAGATGACATGTCTTTGAATAAGGCTGGATTCTGGGAGTTCAGCTATTATCATAGCCTAATCTATTAAGTATGGGCTAAGGGCAAGATTAAACAGCAATAGTGACAAAACTAAGCTTGGAATATCCCTTTTTTATCCCCTTTATTACTGCTGGAATAATAACTTGCCCTTCAACACGACTTGGATGTAAAAAGGTTTGCCACTGTCTCAATATCTGCTATGCAACTGCTCAATGTAGATGTTATCTCGTACATCTGTAGGCATTCCATAATACATGAGTGTGGGACACTTCCCACAGTAAGGAAAGCAAGACTTGCACCACAGGCATCAGGACTGCTCAAAAGATCAGTCTTCACACATTGCACAAAACTCTACCTCTCCTTTCCATCATGCATCACTTACCTTACTCTCCATTTTTTGTTTGCCAAGCTTTGTGTTGATTAGCACAGAAAACTGTTCCAGACTACCTCATTTTTTAGGCTACTTCATTTAAAATTTTCAAGACTCTAAATGTAACTTTTTTTTACTTTTTCCTTCTGCTTGCTTTTATTCTAAGAATTTACTTCTGATCATGCTATCATGTCAGAAAGATTTTTCATTTACTTATTTGCTCAAAATTTTAATTTTTGATAATAAAATAATAACACATGGTACGAGTCTAAACAACTAGTAATAATGGGAAAAAAAACTATTTACAATATATACAAAGGCCTGAAAGAGAACTGGAACAAAATTGTCCTAGATGAAAAACGAAGTAAATACAGAATGATCTATTTTTATCTATTTTTTTTTTTGTATTCTGTCTTGCAACTTTCAAACCTGGCATTCTGTCTGCAGTGGGACTAAGAGCTATTCCACCCACCAACAGGTAAACTTGCTGCTTACACTGAAGAAAGCCTACAATAATTCCCACTACACTTTCCATGCACAATTTAACCACGTAACATCATTTAAAGCTTCAGGTACATTTATATTACCGGAGGGTTTAATGGCTGCCAGATCTGACTTCTCAGTTCTGTGACCCATCTAGCTCCTCCAAAGATACCACTTCAGAACAATCTTTAGACTCTTTTTCAGAAAAGGGATCTATATATTCTGCCCTTCTTAAAATCAAGATGATTAAATGTGTTATTTCCATAAAGGTTATTCCTAGTATTACTCATGCTACTTCCATTACAATGTCAGAACCATTTAGCACAACTCTAAAGACTACTGTTCACGAAGAAATCACTTAAAATGCAGTTCAAGTTGTACAGTCTTAAATTTCTGAAGTTAACATGGTTGGTTCCTTCTTGGACTATAGGCTCCAGGCTGAATATGCCACTGGATACACCACGTCCCTTCACTCTTCCAACTTTTATAGACTACAGTGAGTTGGCAGAGGTGACTCTAAACACCCAGGTAAGATTTCCAGGTCCACTTTTTGTATACCCTCTAACCTGAGGCACCAGATATCATTCTCTTTCCCACTCTGGCTCTTGTGGGACACCACTCTACTAGTGTCAGGTTGATACTGAGGTTACTGGCAGTGTGTCAATGCCCCCCTCCATCTTTTTTTCACTGTCTCCACCTTAGTTAAACAACTCCAAGTCTACCTTTGGAGCCTGTCTATAGGTCCATTAGATATGTTTGTGATTTATTTCCTCCAGCAACAACTCAATGCACCTCTACACTTTTAAGAATCAGTCAATTCAGTTAACAGAATGCTGTTCTCCTCAGAGTCGGAGCCTCAATTTAAAAGGTGTACAAAACGTGCTCAGAAAAATGAAACACACTGCGTCTTCAGTGAATTTTACAATGGAAGACTTGAATGAAGTAGGTCGTTCTCTTTCATGGCCCCCAGCTAAACTCAAGTTTCCATAATCCCACCCCTTTCCCAAAGGGAAGGCTTCAAAAATGCACAGGTTAACTTCGCAGTCTTCCTGTATGTTTTCCTCTCCACCCAAGGAATTTCTTTAAATGATGCCACCAAAGATGTACCCGGACACAGCAGTGCCAGAACTAAAGGCTGACCACAGTTTCCATCTCCCAAGGAATGCTCTACTTGGGCAGAAGCACCAAAGCCAGGGACCATGGTCTTAGCAGCAGCCTTAAAAAGGCTTAATTTCTACACAGTCCAGCTGCCTGTTGCCCAAATAGGGACTCCAAGCTGATACACAGGTTTAGAAAATGTGTATTCGCATCTGCCACTTAATCTTTTTGGGCAGTGAACCATTTAGCACACACAGTACGTCTTCAATGGGACCTAATGGATGAAATGTGCCACTTGTTGGAGGGTTTAACAGGTTACTCAGGGAAAAGTAAGTCTTGTTGACATCAGAAACCCTCATGGTCCATATCTTTTATTATGTGGTGGAAGGTCCAGCCCAAGAAGCAGGATTTAGCACTGCTTTATGCTGGAACTCTCAGTTGTATCTTACTTATGTTGTGGACACTAAAGTGGCTTTTCTTGATCCTGCTTTTCTGGAACTCTTCTGTCTGGCAAAGATGTTCAGCAGCACCTGCAGAATATGTAAAAAAAAAAAGGACAAAACTCTAATTTCTGTGGGTATTGAATTTCAACTTCCACATCACTTTTTCAAAAGAATGCAGAGGAACTGATACCATGCGGTGTGCAGGTGTGGTACACAGTGACAAAGAGAGAATACCGGGAAGAAACAAGCCCATCAGTTTGGTTTCCAGTAGGTCATGGACCCAAAGACTGGTATCCTTTGCAATCTCCAGACTGCTACACAGTCAGACCCAGGGTGGAGAGCAGCAGTCCTGAGACTTTGCTTTATTTTGAGGTAGTCATTCATTTTTTTTTCTACCACAAGAAGACATGGAAGGAGATTATCAACGCTGGGGGGAATTGGTTCAAGGAAATAACATCTAGAGGGTGAACAGCTGACTTCCCATTTCCTCCCCAGACTCCATCACTACACTTTCCACATCTCCCACCCAAACAAAAGAAAGCATCAATTAGAGAGATATTAAGACTCTTAAAGAAGACAGCCATCCGAGACATCCCACCAGACTAGAAAGGTTTAATATCTTACTCCATTATTTGTTTAAAAAATAAATAAATAAACTCAAGCCAATACTATATCTCACTGGCCTAAATGTCTTCACCCCAAAAAGAACCTTTAGAATGGTCATAATTTTTTTCCATACCTATAATGAGACTTTTAGACCTGTAAGATGCTTGCTTCTACATAAAACTGACAAGGTGTCTATTACAGTACCTAGGCTTCTGGGTCAGAACCAATCATAATCAATCAGGACTCTACCTTCAGTCTCATCTCTACCCCCAGGATATTCCAAAGTGTATGTCCTCAGCAGCAGCTCACAACAGCCTAGGTATACCTTATGTAAATAACAAGGCTCCATGCTGCCCCCTTCAGAAATGGATCTATTCAACACACAACACCTGTGCTCAAACTGTGCATCTCCCTGGTGACTACAATAAAGCAAACAAAATTGTACTTAAATCCAGTTCATTATGCTTTTAATAGGCTGTTCTTGAGACACCAACCTAATTACATGACTCACATATAGAATTACTTGTATGGTGGTGCTTCGGTAGCGTTGTCGCCTCACAGTAAGAGGATGTCCTGTTCGATACTCAGCTAGAGCGTCTTGTGTGTGGAGACATGCGTGAATGGGCGTACCTTCGTTGAAGGTTGTGCGTCAGGGCCAGCAACTCAGCATGTGAAAATCTACTGCCAATCATTAGCGGACCGGAGTTCCGCTGTGGCGACCCCTAACCAGGAAAAGCCGAAAGACACAACAAGTACATCAAATACATAGTACTCAGCATTTGACTTTTACTAAAAAGCAGAACTGCCCTCTGCTTAAATGTACTTGCAATTGCACCCTGCAGTGATATTTATGTACACTGTAAGTATACTTAGTAATACTAGCAGTAATACTACATTTCAAAAAGTGCTACTGCACTGTTATCAATTATACACTTATGTACATTTTTGCAATCTGCATGACTGCTTTCCTTGTCTGCCATAAAGTGCACAGTATCTACCGCCACTACACACAGTAAGATTGCCCTGTTTTACTCCATCACAACTCACAGCAGTAGCTTTATCATCAATGGATTGATAAGGATCTATTATTATTTATAAAGTAGTGCTACAATGGGTTTCAAAAACAGGGGGTCACTGGCCCACTTTAGATATTATTATGACCTCTGCTACTTGTGGCTATTCAGTGAGATTTCTGGAATCTGTTCTGCAGCTTCATCAAATGTCTGTTATTTATTCTACACAGCTGAGTATCAACCGCTTAAGAGTGTATGATGAGCAACTAATGGACTCTTTGGAAACATCCACAGCTGTTTTGTCAAAAAACGTCTGTTTCAACTGCTTTCTTTGTAAAACTTCTAGTGAACACTGACTGCTTTCTGTAACATCTGAAAAAATAAACTAGGAACCTTTGTTCTAAGCCTTAATCCCTTCAACAATTGAGTTTGTAGGAGTCCCACAGACAGTAAAGATGTACTTTTGTATTTTAGGACAGACGCATAACAGTTCAAATGGTTTGATAAATCACATCTCTTCAGGATGTTTTTGGCTGTTTGAATCATTCTTTTAACATGGTCATTCAGCTACAGGTATTATGGACTAGACTGGATGTGATGAGCTCAAACTCCCTTTCTCAGGCAAAACAAAAACTCTTGGCAAGTAAACTACTGTGGACCACTGTCAGACATAATACACTCTGGTAGAGCAAGACTGGCAAAGACTGACTTTAAAACAGTGATTACAAAATGTCCTGCAGTGTCTCTTTCACTTGAACCACTTCCCAACATTTTGAGTAGTAAAAACTAAGTAAAATATTGATATTACTGTATTAAAGTAATTCAGTACTTAGTTTCAGCCAATGCAATGTATGAATTGTATGTGAAATTAATTCCTATTTTCTAGTTTTGACTCCTGAGCACAATGGTGCACCATTTGATCAATCAATTTGCACATATCATGCCAAAACAATGTCTCTAGTTCTTTCTTTGCACTTAAGACACACCTAGACGAGACTCAGGCAATTGCAGGAAACTAAATTTATTTACTTACCATAATGACAGATCCATGTTGTCTTGTTTTTGTCTGGTTCAACCTTTGGGTCATCGGCTCCAACCTCAGTACTTTTTCAGAAGCTTGGATCCAGGGCTCTTAACTACTCCCAACCCAGAATTCCCTCAGTCTCCCTGGGGTCCAATTTCCTTAGACTGAGTTTGCCTACTTACGAAAGTAAGATTCTATCCAATAAAAAGAACAGACCTACTTGACAATGATCAATAACAGTGAAACCATGAAAGAAAACAAGCAAAGACTGCCAAAGGACAAGGCTCATTCCTGATCAGGTCCAACCATTTGACGGAGTCAAAACATGACAGTTTAAGCAATGGGATGGAGGGAGAGTTGTTGATCAGGACATAACTTTTGTATCTGATGTTAATATTTCAGATTATATGCCAATAACAGCTAAAATAAAAATGCAGGGCAATGAAATAAAAATGAGACCCAGTCACTTTCCTACTCATTTGTTAAAAAGAGATGAATTTGTAGTGGAAACTATTCAGGAGTTATTAAAGACAGAAATTTCTTCTGAAAATATAGCTACGGAGTGGGATAAAATTAAAATGGGAGTTTAAAAATAAGGTGGAAATATAAGAGATATGGTTAAGAAGTAACAGTAATTATTTAGTGGGACTGACAAAGGTTAAAGTATTGCTGAATAGGGGGAATCTCACAGAACAAGAGGAGGAGCAACTGCAGAATGCTAAATAGAAAATAAGGGATTACCTCAGCACATGTATAATTTTAGAAGATTGTTGCTAAACTGTCTACCTGACAGCCTCAGTGACCACTCCCCCACATTCCTGCTGAAACATCATAATTTACAGACAAGTCCGTAACAAAGCAAAATTCAACCCCCACTCCATCTCCTCGCTTCAGAATTGTAACTGGACACCTCCAAAGTATCTCAATCTAGATAAAGCTGTCCACTTCTTCAATAGTATCTTCCTCAACATTTTAAACACCCACGCTCCCCTTTGGTTCACCAGAGTTAAATCAAAAAATTTCCCATGGCCCCAAAAAAACGCCCTGAGATTAATGAAAATCAGAGACAAAGCCTGGGATCACTGGCATCTAAAAAAACATCCTCTGCCAGGCAAACATTCCTTGAATTAAGCAATAAGGTTAAACTACTAATAAAGACAGATAAAGCCCATTACTATCTAACTGCCTTAAACTCCTCTCACAACAACCCTAAGAAATTCTGGTCCACTATAAATTCAGTACTCCACCCAGGTAAAGCTGACACCCATACACCTACCATCCCCTCTCCATCCACCAGTATTGCTGACTCCTTCAATAAACATTTCACTGAAACCATTCTATCCCTTGTTAAACAAATACAACCCTCTTCCACCTTCTCCTTCCCAACCATGATTTTTTACCCCCTCTTTTCAGTTTTCTCCGTACCAACCAGATATACAAAAAAAATTCTAACAAAACTTAAGCACACAAAACCCACAGCTGACAACCTTCCCTCAGAATATCTAAAAATTGCAGCAGACTCCTTAGCCTATCCTATCTCCATACCAATTAACCGATCCATATCAGAAAGTTACGTACCCTCTCTGTGGAAAATATCGCACATCATTCCCCTTTACAAGGCTGGCTCCTCAACTGCTCTTTCCAATTATCTCCCTATCACCATCCTCTCTCCACGCTCTAAGATCCTGGAAAAATCCATCAACTCTCAGGTACTTCACCACCTACTAACTAAAAATCTCATCTCCAAAACCAAACATGGTTTTAGGCCATATCACAGTACAACTACTGCCTTGATCTCTTTTACCAACGCTATCCTCTATCATAAAAACAATGGTTTATTTCTCCACTGCTATATTTCTAGATCTATCTAAGGCATTTGACATGTTATCACACAAAATGCTATCCGTTCTCAATAATCTTTAATTCTCCCACTCTGCTACAAACTGGTTCCATAGCTATCTGACCGGCCAACAACAGTCAGTCATCTGGAAAGACACCCTATCACCTCGTCTCCTTATTTCTCTTGGTGTCCCCCCATGGCTCCATCCTTGGCCCTCTTCTATTCTCCCTTTTCACCAACAATCTACATATAGCTCCACAAAGCATGCTTCCCCTCATAGAATATGCAGATGACTCAACCTCATATGCAGTGCCCCCATGCCACCTGAACTTCAAAACATCATACAAGAATCATTTTCATCTGTAGAAAGCTGGCTATACAATGCTCATCTCCTACTTAAGCCTAACAAGACCAAACTCTATCTTCCTACTTTCCAAATTTAACCACTCACTCACCCACTTTAAGATTTTCACCAAAGACAATCCCATCATTACCCCTTCTGATCACACCAAACTTCTTGGTGTGGAGATAGACAACAAACTCAAATTTGATGTTCAATATCTCTTATCCTGAAAAAAGTACATAAAAAAACTTAGTGCACTTCATAGAAACAAACTATTCCTAACCAAGGCAGCTAAAACCTCAGTTGCCTACTCTCAACTAATATCCACCTTACTTTATGCATCACTGGTGTTTACCAACCTTAGAAAGTCCGACTCAAACATGCTTGAACACTGCTATAATAAGATGGCAAAATTTGCAACAGGAGCATCCTACCATAGCCATCACTGCCATTCATTAAGAGAACTAGACTGGCTTGAACTCCCACAACTTCTTCACTTAAACCAACTCTCTTCTGCCCACAAACTACTAAACCATCCTCATAAAATCCCATCTCTTCAGAACTTTCTCCAAACGTATTGCTCCTCTCGGTCCCTACACTCTAACAGCAAAAATCTTCTTCTGGTCACTAAACCCAACAATTCCTCAGGTGAAGCATTATTCTCTTACGCCACACCCAAACTTTGGAACAACCTCCCCTCCTCTATTACGTCCTTGTCATCTAGCAGGTAGTACACTGGCTCTGCCCATGCCCCTTTCCTGACTAAAATGTACTCCTAAATCAAATATCATTAAACTCACTTAAGTATATGCTATTGAGCTTGTTGATCTAGTACTACTCCCTCTATTACATTATTACAATTTGTTCCATTTACTCTTGTTCCATCAAAATGTAACTTGATCTTTACCTGTTCCAATAACATATTTTTTTTATGGTATTATATGTTTCTATTGTCTTAATTGTATTTCATTATTAGGTATATTCTGCTCTGTTAGTCTCTATCAAGTTCTATAATGTAACACTATGTATGCATGTGGAGCTTTTCTCCCTGGGCCTTGGCTGAAAATGGACCTGTGTCCAGTCGGAATTTCCCGGTAAACAAATGTTAATAATAAATAAATATGCAACTGTTTTTTGATAACTCCAAAGCACAAAAACATTTAGCACGATGACTCAAGCAACAGAAAGTACAAAAGGTTGCCGCCAAGCTTAGGGATATATAACAAGGAAGGTAATCAGTGACCCTGTAAAGGTACTAGAAATATTTTGTAATTTTATGAAAATCTGTATCAAGCAGAGAAATATGGAAATCAAGAAACGGTACAAACGGAAATGTTTATGGAAGAATTAAATATGCCAAGGCTAGAGGAAGATGAGGCTCAATTACCAACAGAATAGTAGGAGATGAGATAAAAATGGTGATGCATGACCAACCTACAGGAAAGCCCCCAGAAACAGATGGCATTCCTGTGGAAGTCGGGAAGCTAGGAGGGGAAAGAATTGATAAAGATCTGGAAGGTTTTGTTTAACTGTATTTTAAAGGGAAGAGAAGCACCAACATCCTGGAAGAAAGCGGTGGTAAAGACCCATCAGATCCAGCTTCAGATAAGTCCATTTAAATTCTAAATCATAATTATAAAGTGTTTAGGTCTATAATGGCTAAAAATGCCAAATGTGATGCCAAAATTGATAGATATGGATCACAGATATGGATCAATGTGGTTTTGTAGAGGGGGCAAACATTTGATAACATTAAAAGAAAAATGGTGATCCAGAGTTGAAGCAGAATATAAGAAAATACCACTGTTGTTGGTGGGACTTGATGGGGAGAAAGCATTTGACAGACTAAACTGGGACTTTATGAGTAGGACAACGGAATCATTTGCATTCCCTGATAAAATTACAATTAGGAGAACATGAGGAATTGGAGGCAAAAATTAAAGTGGGTGGGGTCCTCTCTGATATGTATCATTTGAGCACAGGAACCAAGAAGGGATGTCCTCTTCCCCTTTATTTGCATTATATTTAGAACCACTGGCAAAGAAAATAAGGGACTCAGAAATTCAATGATATTACTGGTATGGTAGTCAAGAAAAAAAGCAGATCATATTACTTTAAAACTGATAAAACCAGAAAAGGGCATTTCAGTGTAGTGGAACATTGAGACAGTTTCAAGTCTTTTTTGGGATGAAAAATTAATGAAGGTAAAACAAAGGTAATAACCATAAACTATGTTCACACACACAAATTGGTTCAGCAATACCCATATTTATGGGGACATAATACCCATATTTATGGGGACATGATAAAATGAAGTACTTAGGAGTATGGATTAAAAAGGATTATGTTATGGCAGATAAGGATATGTGGGAAGAGACTAAGCAAAAGATAATATAAAAACTGAGAAAATGAAAGCTCTGTTTTATGGATATGGACAACAAGACACAAGCAGTGAAAATGTTTTCAGTCCCTTTAATTTTATACACAGGTCAGGCATGTTTTTATCAACCAGAAGGAAGTTGTGGATAGCAATTAATAATGAGCTGAAGGACTTATCTGGGAGGGAAAGACGGCAAGAGTCAAGTGGGATAAGCTGATCCTTCCAACAGGACAAGGTGTTTGGGGATTACTTCTTTTGAATGGGTATTTTAGAGCTACACACGTAAGGCTCCTATACATAGCACAAGCAGAAAGCTATAATTCAAAGTGGAAAGGGATGATGAAAAAATGGGGTGGGGGGGGGTGAGACAAGAAACAGAGATAGACTGGGATTTTGGATGCAGATCCTTAAGCCAAATAACAATAACCATGCAGATTATTATATTCATAAAGTAGCAGAAAGTATTCAAGGAACTAAGCAAACACAGGAATGGTGAAAGGAGATTCTCCCAGTAGGGATGAATGAAATTAGTGATACAGACAATAGGCAGGAGGGGGCTGGAATTTACTGCAGAAAACTGGCAAAGGAACCAAGGTATTGGGAGCAAATAGTCAGAAAGGGAAAGTTAATAAAAGGGAAAGAGGACAAGAATTTATTTGGACTGCAGGCTAGAGATTGCCTTCCCTACCAAGTACTGATAGAGTACAGGCAAAGAGAAAGAAATAGGGGGATCCCTAAGAGAAAGACCAGCACTGGTACAGTTTTTTGTACAATGTAGAACAGAAGCTGCTGTTAAAAAAAAAGGGATAACCAGTACAGCATATAGAATATTGCATGACAACTATAAGAATCCATCAGAGGAGGTTAGAAAAGATTGTGAAGAGAGATTTGATAAGCAATTCACAAAGAAACAATGGGGGTATATGTATGACTCCCAAATATCTAAAAGAATCTAGAAGATTTAGGATCTTTGCTTGGAGGTATTTACATAGCTATTTTTATACCCCAAGTAGACTCCAAAGAATTTTTCCTCATGTGGATAGCAAATCTTGGAGGTGTGATGGGGAAGAAAGCGGTAATTGGGAACATATTTTTGGAAGTGTAATGAATTTGCAGAATTTAAAAATTATCTGCAGACTACTGTATCAGAAATACTAAGTGAGCAAATTGGTATGGTATAACTAAGAAAAAGGAGTTTTTGATCTATGATACAGAATCTGAATTGCTCAGACAATGTAAGGCCTTGCTGAGTCTAACTATGGTGGCTGCCAAAAAAGCAATTAGTAGAAAATGGAAATCAAAGTTTAAACCAACTGTACTGTAAAGTACTGAATATAGTAACAGAGATAAAACAACTGGAAATTAGATTATTAGAAAAGGGTAGGAGCAAATTACATAGAATTGTGGGAACAATATATGCAGAATAATATTTTGGAAGAGGAATGAGGTTTAAAAGAAGGCAGGATTTGAATGAATTATGTAATGTTTGACTGATAATGACTGGATAAATAATGATGTATAATATCTGCAACTAAAAATGTCAGTTTTGTTTTACTTATATAAATGTACGATTGCCTATGTCATAACTGATAATTCAATAAAGATGATTTTTATTACAAAAATAAAAAAATTATTTGTATCTGATGTTTTCCATTTCCGTCCAATTCATCCTTTGGGACAGACTCCCAAGCCAATGAATACCTGAGTGGAATACCATGGAATGATATTCCTGAGAATGAAGGAGCCAAAAGATGTACAAGATCTGGGCTGTACATACAACTTGTAGTGCGACACTACAGCCTGAACAGTAAACCAAGTGGCTGCTGCACAACTATCATCAATAGGAACCCTACCGATAAAGGAGGTGGAGGTAGAGGTAGCTACTACTCTGGCAGAATGAGCCTTTGGTTTAAGTAAAGAGAGCCCCAATTTTTCATACACAAACAAAACACAGACAGAAAGCCACCTGTACAGTGTTAATTTACAAACTCCTTGACTAAATTTAGGTTTTGAAAAGGCAAGAAAAGGTTGATCTGATTTCCTGATATTCTTTGCACTGTCGAGACAAAACCTGAGTTGACAAAGAAAATCTAGCAAATGTAGGATATATTGCCCTTTGCTAAAGAAATTTGACAAACACTAGTTGGTTGATAGTTTAATCAAGGTCTGCTTTACCTTTAGAAGAAAGTAGGGATTGTTCTCAAAGATGCTTTGTCCTTATGAAAAATCAGATATGGAGGTTTACATGACAAAGCTTGTAACTCCGAAATCTTTCTTGCAGATAGATAGCTACTAAAATTACTTTTCCAAGAAATTTTTCTAGATCTACTGTAGAGGCAGATTCAAATGGAGCTTTAGTCAGAGACAAGAAGCATGATCACAATGTCCTGGGGGAAATGGATCCCTGACTGGGGGGGGGGGCATCTTTAAAGAAAATTTCCCTTCAGGAACACCTTGGAAATCTTTAGGAAAATAGAAGACTTGATTATCCCCACATGAAAATTGGAAATTGCTGCCAGTTATAACTTGATGGTGGAGAAGCTGGATCTCTTGTGAAAACTCCTCCAAAAAATCAAAAAACAATGGATGAGGGGCATAGAAAGTGTCCAAACTTCTGGAGGAAACCCATGTGATAAACCTTCTCCACTTACTGAGATAAACTTTCCTGGTATATCTTTTCTGTGAAGAGGATAAAATCTGAATCACTGAGACAGACAGCCTGGTGTCTCTAACCACTGTCAAAATTAAGGCAACCCATGTAGCTAACTTCAGCATTTTCAGAGCCAGGTGAGGTTGACTGGATGGGTGATGGAGAATATCCGGATGAGGGTTCAACACCCAGGGTTGATGTACTAGACGAGGCCAGGAGAAGAAGAACCAACAGTAAGCAATGAGGATTACATTGACCTTGTAACCTCTGACTTTCTGAAGAAACTCTGAAATCAGAGGAAGGGGAAAGGAAGGCATAAAAGGAGGCCTGGGGTCCAATTGTGGACTAGAACATTACTTGGTGTTTTACATTGTGGAGGGATCAGGGTAAAGTAAACACTGCACTTGTTTAGGTGTGAAGCAAAAAGATTGTAGCAAGGTTAGCCCAAGTAACTGAAAATCTGCATTGCTACTTTCTGATTATGGGACCACTCATGGGGCAGAAGAACAGACCTGCTCAGCTTGTCCACTAGAACAGTGCAAGTCCCCAGGATGTGCACTGGGCTTAGAAAATGACGGGAATACATCACCCACTGCTAGCTCAGGTTCCTCTCGGCCTGTTGCTATACCAGACTACCACCATGATATCATTTTGGATAGAGATCACACTCGTTGGGAGTCTTGAAAGGCCTGCAATGCTAGGAGGATTACCCTCCTTTCAAAGACAATGATGTGACGACTGGCCTTTGCCATTGACCAAGAACCTTGAACAGTCTTTCCTTCAAAATGCCTGTCCCTCCTGCCCCAGAAGGGAAGCATTTCATGGGTGCCATGGAAATGAGGGATGGTGGGGAGAACAGTCAACCCATCTTATGCGTTTCCTGCATGTTGGTGGTGGAGAGACTGGTGCATGAAGAGGGTAAAAAATCAAGAACCACTGAAAAGAATGAGTCCACTGCAAAGCTCTCATGTAGTACCTTGCTTGCAGAACTAGAGTGATTGAAGCGACCATCAAGTCCAAAAGCTGGAGGATAAGTCTTGATGGGGGACAAGGATGGTGAAGGACCACTGAAGAATCTCTTCCTGATGCAGGGAGAGCATTCAGGATTGTGGAAGTTTGGCTGTTTGACAAACTATGTCCATGTGACATCCAATAAACTCTAACTGCTGTACTGGTGTCAACTGACCTTTGGGGAGAATGACTGCAATTCTCTATTGTGGGGCAATTGTCAAGGTGGAGCAAGAAGTCCCTGCAATGAACCAGTAGATCCCTTGCTGGTGTAGTAAAGGTCTAATCTTCTAAACATGGAAACATCTGGAACCTGTGCAGGTTGGGATACACTGCTACCAATGCCATGCATTTGTTGAACATTGTGGGGGCTGTGCTATGACCAAAAGGCAGTGCTCTGAATTGAAAGTGACGGTCTCCCAGATGGAAATGAAGTTTCCTGGACTACTTTGCTATACTGATATGACCGTATGCATCCTGGAAATTTATGGCGCACACAGAGTCATCCTGCTTCAGAAGATGTAGACTGGACTGCACTGTGACCCTAAGGAATTTTGTTTCATGAACTGATGGAGGTGGCTTAGACCCAAGATGGGTCTTCAGTCCCCAGTTTTCTTTGGAATTACACAGAACCTTGAATAAAACTCTGGATCCTGAGTGGTCTGGGTGACCTGCTGGATGACTTTTTTCTAGTAGCTTTCTTACTTCTGTTGTCATTACTTCCATCTGACCTGGAGGAACACTGGGAATATTTCTCATTTTCTGAGTAGGGGAAACAACGTGAATAATGCAGCCTCTGGTGATTATCCTCTGCACCCATGAATCTTCAGTGATGGCCAGTCAGGCTTCAGTGTGCAGGGACAGGCATCCCTCTCGGAGTGCTTACAGAGTGTGGCAGACAGGGCAACAATTCAAGAGCACTGGGAGGGTTTCTCCGTGAAAGGACCACACAGCCCTTGATTCTGCATCTGCCTCTGCTTACTGGGTGATATAAATTATAATTACTCTCCCCTCTGCCCCTGGGGGGGGAGGTCTTTTCATAGGTGTGTCCCTGGTCAAATCCCTAGGATTTCCAGACCCACAGCCCCCTTCCTCCCTTTTCTGGTTCATAGAGATGATCCTTTGTGGGATGGAAAAACAGATTCTAACCACAGACAGACCTGTTCACCCCGGTAAGCACTTCTTTCACTTTATGCCCGAACAGGGTTGAACTACTGAAGGGGGCATTAATGGAGGATGACTTGTAGCCTCCTGGAAAGTCACATACGCACAGCCAGGCATGTTAGCGAATTGCAATGCTGGTGCCTGCTGTTCCTGGCTATACCATTAACTGCATTGTAAAGCAGATGCATGGGTACATTAGATATTGTCTGTAAGGTAGACGACTGGAGCTCCACCGATTTCTGGACGTCCGCAGAAAGTTTACCTGAGAGGGACTTTGTCAACACTGTCGGCGACACCCTCTGAAAATGTGTCATATGAGTTAGGTAATTTAACACTCTGAGTGTTAGAGTTGCTGATGCATATGTCCATTTCACAAATCTGTCCAAAGCCCTAGACTCTATTACGGTGATGGACACACGTGCTCTCTTCAGAGAGCTTCTTCCTGGAGGCTGCCACCACAGTCTACTGGGGGGCCCTTGCTCCACTGTGACTTACTCCTGGGGGCTACTAAAATTTTACCCTGTCTGTGAGGTATTGGCTCTACCACATTAGGTTCTGAAGGGCTTTCTTTCCACAGATAAACTAGGTCTGAGTTCATAAGAGGGCAGACCCACCCAGGAAGTAGAAGAGTTAGCCCTGAATGCATGGAAAACCTAGATTTCTCAGGACACGAAGCTTCAGAGGACCAACCTCCTCTCACAGTTTCAGCAATTCCAAAATGTCCTTGAATGTGATGTCCTCAAGAGGGGATTGCGGGGAAACCTCTCCCTCATCAAAGTCCATCTCTTCGGTGACTAACTCTGGTGAAGAGTCCAAATGTCTCTTCCAACAAATCTGCTTCCTCAGAATCTCCTCTGTATGAACTTATGGGAGCTTGCATGAAGAGAATCCCCAAGGCTAAAGGAGGCTGTCTGTCTGTATCCACTCATTGTAATTGGTAGGGAGACGCACTTCAAATGCAGTCGGGATGGAGTCAAACATGGTAAAGATACATCTCTTGATTCAGACAGAACCTTTTCAAATGCCTCGAAAGCCTAAACTGCAAGTGGAACCAAGAAAGCATGCCTCCCATCTGCTGGGAGAAATGACAGGGTACCCTCTGCACCAATTCAGCCTGGTTCCGAGGCAGACAATGGTGCTGAGCTGTTGACAGCCATGGCACTGAGGAAAGGGGATACAGCCAAAAACATTGGAGTTGACCCCGAACCTCGAGCCCCGGCCCCAGTGCTTAAGCTGAGACTCTTTCTGCTCAGACACCACCAGAAACGAGAAAGAGAAAAGACTATCAGCTCTGGCATTGATGCTCTGTAGGGAAACTCAGATCTAAGGGCTTTAGATCAGACAGACAGAATTGACAGGGAGACACCAAAGGAGGGATAGTTGGGGCCATACCAGTGGCTTCTAATGCAGTTGGCATCAGGATGACTCCCAGTTGGTTCCAAATCTGAAAGAACTTCCACATCACTCTGTCGACATCTGCTTCTGAAAGACTCCTTCATGAACAGAAGGACCTGAAAGATGAAGAAAAGGGGAGTGAAGCCTTGGACTAACCGGCTCTGGTGAGAAAGGTGGAAGGGGATATGCTGATTGCATCTGATAAGGTTCCATATCTGAATACCTCAGTGTCTTCAGGGCAGGGCTAGAAGACTCCAGCAGATCCAACAACAGTTTCCTAGATTTTCTCTCATGTTCATTTTCCTTCTCTTTGCTCAGTTCTTTAGGTCTCTCACTCTTTCTCCTTTTCTTTTTGAGTCTTTACCTTCTCGGGCTTCTAAGCATGAAAGGAAGCTTCTGGAGCAGAAGGTTCTGAACTCTCTGCTTGGTCGGGAAGAATGCCCTTCAGAACAAATTTGTATCACTGCTCCTGCAATGCTCTGGCCCCAAAAGAGCAAAAAGAGTTAACTACGATACCTGAAGAATACAGAATAAAAAAATTTGTACAGCTATGAAGAAACAGTTACCGCTATCCAAAAAGTCAGAGCCCTCAAATTCCACATCCTACAGGAAGAAGCAGCAAAAAGGTGTGAGGTAATCATGGGTACTGACGGAATTATGGATAGGGAAGGAGTGACAGCTCTGAATCCAAGCTTCTGAAAAAGTGAGGAGGGCCACTGGAATCCAATAACCTTAAAGGTTGGATTGGATGAAAACAAAACATCAGATCATCTGCTTTCTCACTTGAATGGATATGGGCCCTTTTTTGTTAGGGGGTGAACAGGGTTTGCCCAATGGCTCCCTTTCCAGCACTCAAATGATACATTTATTCCTCCATCAAGTCAAAAGAACCTCCCACGCACATTTGTTCCTCAGTGGAAGATCTGCAAACTGTCCTTTTCTCTCAACAACTGACTGGTAAGTTCCATTATATTTGCTCTGGAAGGGGCATGCCTGCTTCCATGCATAGGAAACTCACCAACCAAATGGTAGACTACTTGTGGTGCAGAGCACATACGACTCTTCAGTGCTACAGAGATGCGCCTGCATTTCTGCAGGTGTTGCCAATGCAGTGCGCCAACCTGCCTCTACCCCCCCCCCAGATGCGCAAACTAACATTAGTCACTCACTCTTATTCACTCTGTCCAGACCCCTCCATTGCCAGTGTCACTAGAGTGAAATAATAATTGTCTGGGGGCAGTCAAGGCTTTATTCATCTCTCCATGGGGCACGGTCAGTTACCTTTCATATCTCTGTGCACAATGATATGCTGTACTCTCTGTAGCATAAGCCATCTCAGTCATTATGGTTACATCTTGTACATAAAGCTTTTTCCATCCATGTTTTGACATTGTAAACTGCTTCTTCAACTAAACGTTGTAGCATATTCTTGCACCTGTAAATAGGTGTGTTGTTTAGCATGTCAGTTTATCTGTAAATATGTTTTGCTTATTCTTTATATGACCCTATTTACCTGGGCTGTGCCTAAAAACAGTCCACTGAGATCAGTGCCCTAACCTGGTAAACAAATACATAATACCTTTGTCATTTTTAAATACAAATCCTTGAATGCATGACTATTCATCTCTAAACGGAAAACATGGCTTAATTAATGGGTAGACATGTTTCACAGTATCTGAATATTCTTTTATGATGACACCATAAAGAAGCTGCAGCTCCACATTTACGTTAGTAGCTTTCATCCAGCTCCGAGGTACAGAGGAATGGAGTCCTGACTATGACCCAGGCAATCGGAGATCAAGTAGTGGCCCTGGCAATGGAGGAATCAGATTGGGGGACTAAAGTGTTGAAACCTGCTTGCCTTCCTCGGGGGGGGGGGGGGGGGGCAAGGTGGTTTAGGGGCTATGTCTGGGCACACTCCAGGCAGTAGACTCATCCGTGTGGAGACTGGGGATCACACCAAGGTGATACCTACAAAGGGGCAGGGACATTTGATTACATGCTCATGGAGGTGGACATGTAGAGCATAAAGCCCACTGCAAGCAACCTCCTTAGATGCTGCAGGCATGTGCAGGAAACCTGCTAGGGTTAAGAGAAATAATGCATTCATCTGTGCATAGGATGATCCCATTCATATCCCACCAGATCCAAGCTCAATCAAGGGGAATGAGTGGATTAGTGCAGTTATGAGCAGAGCTGATGACCACTGCAAGGTATTGGGGCATATTCACAAGTCATGCATAGTTTTAACTTTGAGAGAGCTCATGCACTTTGTCAGCATACATCTGTAGACCATTCTCTGTTGGGTGGCACTTACTATAAGACACTTGCCTTAGCACACTTAGCACAGATTCAAAGCATGCAGTCTCAGTCTAAACTCATCTTAATCAAATGTTTGTCAGGTTACTGCCTTGTAGCATCACATATTAGCATGTAATCAGTGTTATTTACCTTCCATCCCTCAGTCTTGTTTGCTGGTGAAATTGGTCTTAAAAACATACAACTACCTAAAGCTATCTTAAACATACAGGCTTTGGAATGGTTCCCTTTTGAAATGTCAGCAATTGCCACCAAGCCAAAAAATGACTGAAAATACAGGAGAAGAGTGAATTTCAAAAACTGGTCTCCTTTAAGCTTTTTGCAAGGAGGAGGGGAGGCAAGCCCACCACACCCCCTGAACTTATATATACCAACTCTGCGATTGCCATACCTGGGAGAAAAGAAAATATTCCAATAAGTTGTATATGTAAAAGTACAGTTTTTCGGCCTTTGGTCTCCATGTTTTGGGACTCACTCAAATGGGTCCTGACACTTCAAATGCACCTGCAATGAAGTACTGAGAACAAGCATATTTTCCTACATTTATTGACTGCAGTGCACTATCTGGAAAAAGACCAGTGACTGCATACACATTTAACTGTTCTTGCACTGTATTTACTTTTGCATTGCTCAAACACCCAAGGTGACTGCCTCTGCAAATATTTTGTTTCCCCATTTACAGCAATGCACCACAGGCAGCTTCTGCACATACCCTGTAGCACATCATGGTGACACACAACATTCATTCAGAATACAAAAAAAAAAAAAAAAGACTTACTTTTTCATCTGGATAACATTCATTCCTTTTACTACGGCCAAAATCAAAGTTGCATAAGCAGGCTTCACCTGCATTTGCAGCAAGCAGACTGAAATAGTAGCCCATATACCCTATATCTGTACACACAGCTTGATCAGATCTGTGCCAGTAACCTCTAGCATACATGCAGCTTTACTCAGCTTGCAGTTTAAACAGCATTGTTATGCAGACTCAGACAATATGTTGAATTCTGTACCAGTGCCTCATTTAAACATAACTAGTTTACCACTAATTTAAAAATTCCCTGATCAAACTTTCTCTGGGCTCTCATTCACACAATCAATGCAGCTATTTCAGCACACTTCACCTTTGTGTTAATTGAGCACAGCTTTCACAGACTGCACTTCAGTTGTACTCACCAGCATTTCACAATTTAACTGCTCATTTTATTCCACAACATTAATATTCTGTTTCCTTGCCTTATTCAATTTTGAACACTGTCAGAATTATTACTGCCTCCGCAAAATCTACAGATTTCATTTTTTGGTTTCATTACCATGCCTGCAACCACAGAGTTTACAAAGGGTGTTGTTTCTGCCTCCTTGTTACAAGTCACCAGCTTGTTTGTTTTACAAAATAGCAAAGCATCTATTTCATCACTTTTACTTTAATGTTTTCTTAAGTTTCTAAGCTCTATTTTCACACATGATCTCAATTTTACATACCTCTATCTCCTCTGTAAAGCTTCTGAGTTGCAAATTAGGCAATTTACTTGCACACATTTTCCAGTGTTCTTGGTGTGTTTTAATAATCTGTTCTATAAATGATCTATTCTCTCTCTCTTAAAAATTGAGACAGACAGCTCACCAGATTCAGTCTGGTGTGCATGTCTTAATTCAGTAGCATAAGCATCAACAGTCTCCTAGATCCTTTGATTTCTTGTGAAAAATAAATGCCTCAGAGAGATTAATTTCTTATCTGGCTTGCAGTATACCTGGAATTTACTGTTTTTTTAAGACTGACAAACTCTTTCCTCTTCATGAGAGAAGGTGTGTTAAGTATCTTAATAGCTTTTCTGCTCATGAAGAATCAAGGCAACTGATTAATTCTGGTATGTACAGAAGAGCATTTAGTAATACAGGCACCAAAAAGGAAGACTTCCCAAGCAAGCACCAATGGTGTTCTCTACCTGGAGTTGGATTGAAAAAATAAACATGCTTTGGATTTTGCTTGGGAAGTCTTCCTTTTTGATGCCTTACCTGTATTATTTCTTGGTTTTGGCATGTTTCTGCACTTTAAGGCACCTCCCTCTCCTATTTTTGTTTGTATTGTGACAAGACCATTTACACTGAGATATAGCTCAAAACCTTAAATCTTGGATATCCAATTTTCAGAGGTCTCCTTGCAGCTTCAGCATCACCGGAGGTTGTACAGTCATCCTCTCAGACAAAATCTGAATTTTTTCTTGAAAACCTCCTCTAATGAACCAATGGAGTCGAAGCTGAGTGAATGTGTGTAACTAAGAAATTTAGAATGACTGTGCAAGTTTACACAAATTCATTTTTAAAATGTTTTTGAAGAAATTAAAACAAAATGAAGTGAGGGCAGTGGGCAGTGAAAGTTGCCTGTCTTTAAAGATGTGCTCAGTCATATAAACAAGGTACACCCTGAAGAGAAACAGTTACAGACAAACAAATGTAAACCTCAAACTGAAACGTTGCCTCCAGTCCTTTTAATTCTGACAGCATATTAGATCAGCACTTAAAAATATATATGGTTGGGACTGAATAAGAGATCTGAACAAATAGACCAAACACATTTATTTCACAGCAAACAAGACGTATTGCTGTGAACTTTTTGGAGTAATGCATCTTGTTTGCTGTGAAATAAACTTTTTTGATACTCCCTTTGGATTCGTGGCCGCTTCCTTTCTCCATTTTAGTATACTCATTTTTGGCTTTTTAATACTTTTCAGTACACCTAAGCCTTCTTTAAAGAACTGAACAAATGGAGACAAACAGGCTGCTTTCACCATAACCTTTTACTCCAGCCTGAAGAATTCGGCTTTATCACACAGGCCTGAAGAATCCAGCTATATTATACAAGTCAGATCTCAGATTTACTTTTATTTTTAAGAATACAGTGAATTACAAATCTAGCATATGATACAGCGTACATCCTTGTCTAAATAAAGAAAATTGCAAATATGATGATACAAAGGCATCCATAAGGCCTCCATTACCTCTGTGGGTGTCCTGATTTTATTTTTTAATGATACTGACTATCTGGAAGCAGATGCAAGAGGTGTTGATGTAGAAAACTTTCTTGATGTGAAAGAATACACATGGCAGATACATTTAAACACAAGCATATTCCCAGATTTGAATGACTTCGTAAACTTTAAGTATAAATTACAGCAGAAGCAACTGAAGCATTAATATTGGATGTTTGGCAATCGTGATTGTTTATGTACTTATTTTTTTATGGCCCCCCAGACTGGTGATGTATTAATTTAAAAGATGAAAGTATGTAATATGACTTTAGTTTGAAAGAATAAAAACACTGATTTTACGTTTGTGCTATACAGCAGTCTTTTTATTTTGCTATCTCTGAGATATCAATGAGGATGACCAGCAGAAGCAATGGAACCATGCAAACAAGCTAGTCCCAGAGGTGGAATGAGGTTATGCTCCCAACAGAAAAAGTCTTCCTTGGCTGTACTTGGATTTCTTCCTGTACTGTGAGGGATCTGAGAACCTGAAACCACACTCTTCTCAGCTCCACATGGCAAGGAAGACGAGTCTGTGTTTCTTCTCTGAATTTTGTGATAACACATGGAATATGGGGAAAGATAAATATATACAGCAATCTTCCTGCTACAGAAAACAGTAACACATTACCTCCCCTTTGCCTTACTGAATGCAGAAGAGAGGGGACAAAGACCACATTCTCCCAAATGTCAAAAAAGAGGTCAATCTCTGAGGTTCTTCATTGCAAGAAGATCCTGAATGCAAAAGATTCCCATATACAAAAGGTCCAGGACAGTTCACCTACACATCTATTTTATCTGGAATGTGAAATGTTTAAAAAGTGATATTCCTCTTTATGATCTGCTAGCAAATATGCATTACCTCTCTGTACAAGACATACTGAGCATGTGCTACCCTGCTTATTCACATACTTCTCACCATGAACTTCCTGGTTGATCATAGTAGCAAGAGTTCTGGGTCTAAGCTTCCCCAGCAAAGCCTTAAGGATAAGACAGTATGCCCATAACTCTAGGGTGGTTTACAGAAAAGTTCCCAACTCTGGGATGTCCACTTTCCCTATACCACAATGCAGCCACAATGGGCTCCTCAATCTACTAACAAAGCATCACTTGGAGCCAAAATAGGTTCAGCTACAAGAAAGGAATACACACAATGACACCTGTGGGGACAAGTCCACTAGTCCAAAAGCCAGTAACAAGGATATGACACCAGAATATCTACAAGTAAGTGTCAACTCTATAGCCAAAGGCAGCTCACCAAAGAGTGCCAACACTTGCATTCTTAGGTATGCATATGAATGAAAAGAATAATGGACCATCCAAGCTCAGGTGACACAGGAGGATGCCCTATCCCATGGTGCTAGTGCCATGACCTTCTAAGCATTCTCCAGAGCAGGAATAACCAAAAATGAAGAGTGTTTAACTCCATATTGATAAAGACAATATTCATATTGATAAAGACAATATTGTAAGGAATGTTCAAGGAGAGTTTTTTTTTCTTCATCTATGGATTCAGATTTCCAAGGCAACCACAGGAGCACACAAGCTGAGAAAACTACTAAAGATTCCCCTGAAGAGGCCACTGGAACCTAACTATCTAGGTAAGGGAAAGTACAGCTGTGTAGGCAACTTGCCATAACAGCAGACATAGATGTAGAAGGCCTCCACAGGCTTAGTCTCACTACCTTAAGACATTCCACTATGGCAGCACAGACATCCTTCCCAAGAGAACTACACACAGACTAAGTCCAAAAAGATAAGGTTGTGGAGATCACAGTGGTTGACCGTTTCTCACAGTTCATCACAGGCTCCTAGATCAAAGGACATCAACTCAAGAAAAGCTCACAAGCAACCCTGGACCCCGATACCTGTTGGGATGCCCCTGCACTGGCCCAGTAATCAAGAAGCCTCAATCATCACCACCACTGGCAACATTGGGGGACGTACACAATGCGAGGACAAGTACATAGAGAGTAAAGTGCAGCTTTCATTAAGAGCACACAGAGATCACAGTCAGACTGGGGCTGGTTTCTCCTTTTTCCAGATCCCCAATAAGACTCCCCACTGTCACAGCTACAGGGTTGACATCTCAGCTGAGTGGCCAAACCAAGATCTCCAGTACCCTCTCTGTTCAAACAGTGCTTTGTGTCCCTGCCTTAGTAGCTGACACATGCACTCCTTCAGGTTTGATTTATATACAAACACAAACACACACACACACACACACACACACACACACACACACACACACACACACACACACCTGAGAAAGATTGGCACAGGTTTACTAGCTATGCCCCTTTCTGCCCAGACTATACGGTAGTTTTCACTGCCACCAACCAACTCTTATCTACTTTAAGTCCCTTAGCAAAGGGTGTCCAATCCTACTGTGTAATGTTACTATTAATCCAAATGGTAGTTTGACCAACAGTAAGGCTACTTAGGAGTGGCCTGTACAGTGTCACCAAACAGATATGCAAGTACTCAGAGTCTGAATATCTCTAAACAGACCAGCCACAATTAAAATGTTTAAATATACTTAATAATAAATAATAAAAGACCAAGACAATACTCAGTAAGTAATCAGTTACATCAGAGTTTAAAATCATAGGAAATATTTAAAACATTGCAGGACAGTCTCAAATAAATAAAGAAAACATCTAAGCTACACTTTACTATATCCGTATCTGAATCTAAGAGAGTTACTATGCCCTTAAAACAACTGCAGAGGTGAGTGGATGTTTTCAGATTATGTTAGGTCAAAGACAAGATACAAAATGCACAGTCTCTCAGAGACTTCTTAAATTAATTTCAAATATTACTACTGAGTTAGCTTGGATGACATCATTTTGTCACCTGACTTCAGTTCTCAAGCTAAACCTCCTTTGTCAGAAACTAACAGAATTTTTAGCATCTCCCTGTGAAAAATACATATCCCTCAGATGTTTTCAGATCCTGGAAGTCATAAAACAATAAAACACTTCTACATCTTAAACCTAGTAATTGCTTCTCTTTAAGACACTACAAAAAACTTCTAGCTCTAGACATAGTGTCTGCTACTGGACTGAAACTGAGAGATAACATCTCTTTTACTACATGGTTATGAAACAATTTAATTTAAACTATTTTCTCTGAATTTCTTCAAGTTAACCTCCTGTGTTCCAATTTTCAATAAACATATACATCTAAATGGTCACCATAGTGCAGGTACATTCCTATTCTGTTCCAACAGGGTATGCTGTAGTTACATTTTAGCCCAGTACTTTACACACACTTCTGTATAAATCATATCAATATTCAAAAAACCCTCCCACCTTCAAGAGGTCTGACTTTAGTACAAGACCCTCACAAGTTCTTGTATAAAAAAAACCCTTGCAGAACTAGCTACACCCATCCATCCACAACCTTCTTTTCCCTATTTCTGCACATAGGGTCAGAGTATCACTTCAACAGTGACAATCATTTACAGCCGAGTTTACACTGCTGGGTCGCTAGCCCTGCCACGTTTTTTCTTAGACACACACACACACACACACACACACACACACACACACACACACACACACACGTGCACACACATGTGCACATGCACGTACACCCCCACGCGCACCCACACACATGCTCGTTGGCACACACCGCCTGCGCCACACACACAATTTTGGCCATTTTAGAGTGCCCATTCCACCTACTGTATGTCTTTGCAATATGGAAGGAAACTGATGCACCCACAGGAAACCCATGCAAACAAAGGAAGGACATGCAGAACCCATACAGAAGGCACCTCAGCTGAGAATCAAATCAGGGAACCTCTTGCTGTGACACAACACTATCTGCTGCACCACTGTCCTGTCTCAGATCCAGCTACAATAACTTGAAAAACTGCAAAGGGAGCAAGACTGGCTGCAGGATGCAATACTCTACCCAATGACAATGAAAACAGACTGGTTGACCAAGATGGGAAAAAAGTACACATCTCAGCAATTCTGGCTTTACAGGCCTTAAGCTGCCAAAGTGACATGCTGAAGTACCAGTAGTGCGTCATTAAGCAACTCCATAACTGTTGTGGTGGAGTGCAGGAAGAAACACTGATGGCAATTCTTCTTAACCAAGCCCAGGCTTAAGTACAGCTGGGCAAATATACCCTATTATGGGGGTACTATGTTACACATGCAGTAACCAGGGCTGCTGTTACAAGTTTAGTCATCAGCACTTATCTGACGAGGACTCCATCTCTGACTGATGATGTGAATGTACAGCTCCTAAGTGCCCCCCTGGATAAAGGTTTGTGCCTTGGATCTGCTGCTTATAATGTTTTTGAAAGACTGGAGGACAAACTTGTATTTCAACTTTTCTTCCTTAAACACAACTGGAAATACTCCTGTAAACAAAGGCCCTCCTACAGAAGGCATACAAAGGCAAGTATCCCAAAGACAGAAGAGCTACACAGAAGAGAAAATTGCAGCGAGAGAATAGAGGGAGGTTTGGGGGCCAGTAGGTCTGGTCTCCCAGCAGGGTGTAGCTGTGACTATATCAGCAGTCTCAATCATAGTTCTACTTTACAGTAAGATGCAACTGGAATGGTGGTTGGAACAATTACAAGAAGGCATACATATTAGACAGTCTACCCTAAACCAGTCCATAACCACAGGTGCCCACACACGAAGTCTCAAAAACGTAGAACACAGTCAGCTTCATGGTGTACAGGAATAAAGCCCCAACTATGGTGTGAGTGACCTGGGTATAATCAGCAATTTTGGCACCTGTACAAACCAGCAGGGGAGGACGGGAATGAGTGGAAACTGTTGGCTTACCCATCCTGATAGGAGGGAAGCATCGCTCTTTTGCCACTTTAATGACATCTAGTGGGAGTACTAGGTGTTGCATCCATAGAATATGAATCTGTTAGCATGTGCTGCCTGTGTGCATGTAGTACTATAAATACCACTCTGGGTCTTCTCCATGAAAAGAGGCTACAAGCCTAGTGGATTAATCCAGTCAACAAAGGATAAATAAATAAAATGTATACGATCCCGAGAGAGTGAGTGAAGGCACACACTGCAGTATGCAAGTAAAAGGCTCAGTGACCTGCCTATAAGGATGGGGGTGCTCCACAGAGAGAAGGCATACAGTCCTGGACTGGTAAGCATGTCTGCTCCCTATCCACTGACTCTTACAGTTAGGGGGAAACTACTAGACTAGTAAGGTACCCCAGCCAGGAATGAATGACCTGCAAGATTTTCATCTAACCTAGGAAAGTCTGGCTCTTACCCACCCATCCCCTCAACAGAACCGGCCAAGTGGATTATGGGAGTACAGCTGTTGCCAGGTCTGGGGAGGCAGCAATAAAACATGGATTCCTAGGGGGAAGGAATGGCACATGAACATTAAGGAAATGATGGGTGTCATTCAAGCATCCAACACCATTACGACAGCCTAGAAAATTGGGATCCTGAGTGTCAAAGACGATAAGAAGTTATGTGGTATGAAGTGCTCAC